>NC_135427.1:19067110-19317110 GCF_051991245.1 Festucalex cinctus | reverse complement strand
CGTCGATAAACAACTGGTCCAGCAGATGGAGGAGGTCTACGGCAGCCTGCCAGTCACCCTCCCGGAGCTCAACCTGACTCTGCAGACCCTTTATCAAGACTGGCTTCAGGGCCAGGATTCCCAGCCCACCTGCAAGTTACTGCACACCCAGTACAGGAGTCAGAGTCAGACGCCCTTACAACCACCACACATGCAGTGGTGAGGTTGAGGGAACATGAAGACACACCATTAGTTTGTTTGGGATTCTGTCTGGATTAGCTCACAAACTCATACTTTTGATCAAGTCAAGAGCTGAACTCAGCAGATGCAGTTCTTCCACTTGTCCGCTCGAGGGCGATGTCTGCTTTGGAAACGAGTCATAAGTTCAAAACAGAAACTATACTCGAGTCCGCATGTGAGCCATTTGTTGTTGCCAAGCAATAAGCCAACTAAAACAAATTTTAGCACATTGGAAACCAGTGTTTCTAGCATGTATTAGCACATTGGACTTTTTGGGGGGTCGAATATGTATCTTTTTACAGGAAATGATGAAAAAGTGAGGAACATTTTTCAGCATTACGAGCTGAGTAATCTCAAGATAGGAGCTGTGTGATTCACATTTCCTTTGTGACCCACATAGCTTCATTTAAGCATACGCGTGAGAGTCAAGCAGTTTAGTCCAAACGTACAAGTGGTCCTTGTTGCAAAGATGCAAGCTAACTGGTGGATCTTTGCACTTGGATTGCTCTGTTTTCCCACTGTGGTGAACACCCAGTCAGGTGAGGGAAAGCAAATATGTTTTGGGTTTTAAAGATGAGTCATTTTCTGGCAAGTTAGTGTTTCGCTGACCATAAAAATTAAATGTTAACATTGTCAAATTTCTTCATGTACTTTATTTATATGTAAATGGATTATTTTTTGTTGGTAAAAGGTAGACGTACAAACTACAGCATCTGTTGAATTTGCCGGTTTGTTTGTTTTCAGAGCCAATAACGATTATTAGTAGTCAAGGACTCTCATAACTCATATTTGAAGCTGATATTTTCAGCAAAGCGGGTTGAGGTTGGGAATTCATGCCGTCAAAATGAAAAATAAATACAAATTCCAATTTGTAATTTTGTTGAAATGTCTTAAAACATTTTTATTGCACCTCTTTATTAGATTAGAAAGATGTTGAGTTTTTTTTTGTTAATTTTTAAATTTAGGGATGTTCATTAAAATAAAAGTTTCAGACAGATACCAAGTAAGAGATCTAAACTCTTGAGTAGTTAATGATACCAACACCATTTGCCAATAATACCTGTGCTTTTGAGTTTTGGTACATAAAAACCAGCTAGCCTAACCCTAAGCATAAATGTTTTGTGGTGCCCCCCCCCCCCCCCCCCCGCCCCCCCCCCCCCCCAACACTCTGTCCGCACACCCCATCACCCCTCCCCTGGTAGAAATGAACAATATCTGAGTATTTGTCAGTTTTGCTTTATTAAACAAAATAACTTGTAAGTAGGGCTGGGTTTGAAATATCGATATATCGCTATATCGATACACCTTTTCATATCCCAATATCGATACATAAAACCATGTATCAATATATCGACCCCCGCCATTTTTGTCAATTTATTTACACAGCCTGTGCTGTGGTTGTAATTTATTTAAATTATTATTTATTGTTTTTATAAGGCCATGTTAAATGAAACAGATGAATGTAACTGCAATGGATTCAATTCCTAATGTAAATATTCATATTCTTAATAATGCATTAAATTAGAGCAAGAAGTTTCTACTCTTTGCAGCATTGGTACTTTTGACTGTCTAAAATATGTGCTGCATGAATTCCTCAACTGAATCGAAAATCGTTGTGAATCATGAATTGAATCGGGCCCTTGTGAATCGAAGTAAATCGATTCTGGAAATCTGAATCGATACCCAGCCCTACTTCTAAGTGTCAATATTGAAGTTTTAAAAATGTTCACAAAAATAAGTGATAAATAGCATCATCTCATTGTTTTTTCTTTTCCTCTTTTCCGCCCCCAATTCTTGATGCCTTTTTGATGACATGTCCAGATATCCAAGAATAAACTTCTGCCAAATTTGCGATTGAAGCATAAAGTGCACCCCACCCCCCTCCCCCTTTCCCTAGTAGTTTGCTTCGTTGGAGAAAAAGTGCACCCCTCCCCCTTTCCCTAGTAGTTTGCTCCGTTGGAGCAAAAGTGCACCCCGTCCCCCTCCCCCTTTCCCTAATAGGAACAAACTACAAGTACTAGGGGAGGGGGGGCACCAACGTAGACCAGCGATACCGCTCGTCGAGTAAATAATGCTACGTTATTTTTTGTATTAATTAACATGCTTTACAAGCTTTTATTTTAAATATTAGACACTGATATTATAATTACTAATATGATTATTTTTACGGGCTTGATTTGTTTTTTTGGTGCCCCCTCAGGCAGTTGGTGCCCTACGCGGATTGCGTGATAAGCGTATGCGGAGCGCCGTGTCTGCATAAAAATTTCAAAGAAAGACCTACATATGCCAATATTGGATTTTCATTAAAGCTGTCCTATGGAGTTTTTTTTTTTCTTTCTTTCTTTTTTTTACCATTTACAGTGGTACCTCTACTTATGAACTTAATTGGTTCTGGAAGAAAGTTCTGAAGTAGAAAATTTTGTAAGTAGAGACGCATTTTCCATGTAAATGCACAAATCCGTTCCAAGTCTCCCAAAATTCAGACAAATGTTTTATAAAGCATAAAAATGCATCAAAACATATAACAAATACATGTTGCAGAGTTGTGCGTAATGTAAAAAAAAACAAAGAATAAAGAATAAAAATGAGGGTCATTTACCTTTTTAACTGCTGTCCTCTTCTTTTTTTGCCCTCTTTGGTTCATGTTCTCTCTGTGTTTTTGCCTGGTGTTTTGTAAAGAACTGATCCAAAGATGTTTGCTTTATTTATTTATTTATTTTTTTTAAACCAATCCTTCGAAAATGTCCAAGGCAAACATTAGTGAGCAAACGCCCGACTGGTGAACACTTTTCCTGGGTGATTCTTTTAAACAAATACCGAAACTTCATGGAAACCTCCGATATGGCGAGGCATCTTTTTACAAAAAAGGCCCGTCTCGTCACAATTAAAAACTTACTGTGCCTTCATCAATCACCAATTGTTTGAATTTTTGCACAAATTCGTCGGCCATTAGTTAATATATTTACGAAAAACAAACATATCGGAACACCTCATGGGCCGCGGGATGAATGATGAGGGTGCTGTATAGACACCGATCTATTATCTCGGCTCATAGATACCTATGGTAAAGGTTGCTCTTGCCAATGGGATGCCAGAAAGATGCACAGACACCGATCTAGTATCTAGTATATGGTAGGTAATAGCCATAGCTGAAAGGATGTTGCGTTCGGTAATGTATTGTTACCTTTAGTATCTAGAAATTTCTTTCGTAACAAGACAATATTTTCCCGTTGAGTTGTTTCGTAACTCAAAAATTTCGTATGAAGAGACGTTCGTAAGTAGAGGTACCACTGTACGACTGAAACACCTTCTAATTAGTACACCTTAGCTGTTCCCATTGGGTACTACTGCAAGCTTCGTATGTGATAAGGGAGTGTGCAGTTTCATTTTTCAGCCACACGTGGCAGTAGCGATCCGAAATGCAATTTTCTGCATGCAGCAGCTTTAAAATTGCATACAATTTATAGCAATTGTCTATTCTTCTGATTTAAAAATTAGTTACTGATTGTAAAACAGCCAAACACAAAAAATAAATAAATCGGTAAAAATTGTAAGATGTAGTTCAAGGAGCTTTTAGGGTCATTAGTATGTCTTGAAAATTACATGAAAAGTTAAAAAGCAGCATAGTGGTAGCAAAGCAGCTACTCCCAGAATTATTGATACAACTTATGTCTAACACGGTGGCATTCTCGCCGTAGAGGCACAAAATAACATGAAAATGCCGTGCAGAAATCAATACTGTATATTCAAGCGGCCTAAGTGAGTGGCAACACAAGATGGCCGCCGGTGACTTCACGTGTCCCTATGGCAAGTAAGTGACATTGACAGCCCATTCATATGCAAGTCCATGATGGCATCACAGTTCCTCAGGTAACAACCAATCACGGCTCTGCTTCAGAAAATAGGTGAACCGTGATTGGTCATTATCATGTTTTGATATTACACCTATTATGTACATGCAGTCTTACAGGACCCTCCTCCACACACTTTAGTTGCAAGTGTTGACTCCTTCTCTAAGATAACATGCTGGATGTTATCAAACCCAATGGGAGGACAGACATTTTCACGGCCAAAGAAATGTGCTGCACTTGTCCTTGATTAGAGGTGTGTTTACCAAGAGGACAACAGCTACAGAATTTGACGGCCGAATTCACGTCATCACCCAAGGACACGGCTTCACAATCAAGGTTTTTCCACTGCGCCTGGAAGACACCAGCTTGTATTACTGCAAAATGATCTTCCTCAGATTGGATGATTTCACAGAGTAAAGCCTTCTTAGCAATGAGACCCTTATTCTCAGAGGTGCAAATAGTTGTTTTAAAACAATAATTAGTCTGTTGATTGACGTTAATAAATCCAACATTTCTCCCTCACAGATGTCAAACAATGCAGTAATATTTTGGATACCACATTTCTGATGCAAAGCTTCCCTTACAGATGACAAACGGCATATTCATATTGTATTGCGTTTGCCTGCATGCAAACCAGATTGCTATAGTAGTCAAATTTCATTTTATCACATTTCAAATCAAAATAATCCTCACAAATCAAATTACAACGATCCAAAGTACAATGCTTTTCAATGAGCGGTGAGCTACATTTCACCGAGTAAAACCGCTATACCAGGCCAGTGTAAAATAAAGTAAAAAAAAAAAATAGAGTAGGCTAAATACAAATTTAAGTCTATAAAACGACCCTTAAATATTAATAGCATATAATACATAAATACACATTCAAAATTAATTTATGTATACAGTACATTAAATACACTTAAAATTCACGAACGATATGAACTTTAAAACCAAAAAAATAACAGGTCCTATGGTTAATAAAATGTATTACGTAGCACTGTTAACTGGAAATATGCATATGATCACCATTTTAATTGTTGATTTTTATTTGTATTTATTTCCTAACAGAATCGACCTTCATGGGTGAAAATGGTAACGCAAGAGTTAAAGTCTGTTCCCCCTATTATTTATTAGTATTGTTTTTTTGTTTTTTTGTTTTTATTCCAAGCGGAACATTTGTGCATATTTGTTTTTCTGCCGGACTACTTTTGTTGCTACACAGTGTGGAAGCGTAACATAACGCGATGCTGCTTTCATAATGTGACATAATGTGTTAATAAGTGTTTCAATAAAACGTTGCGGCGATGTGCTCTATCTACATCATTAACCAAGTCTAGTGGAGGAAACTGACCACGGTTTTTTTCCCCCCCCTTTTTGTACCCTGGCTTTTGCTCTCGGTCCCTTTCCTCTGTCCAAAGCAGAGGGGGCTGCTATGAGGAGTTGCCTACCTAGAACACTTGATAGAGCCTCACCCTTATTCTCAAGACTGTAAAATCCAAAATGCATGGCTTTAAAAATATTTTTAGCGGTGTCACATTGTGGACGTGGAGAAGGAGTCGATGGATAAATCGACGCGGTGAGTCACTTTGATCAAATTGTTATTAGCTTTCTAACTTAGCAGTTGTCCATTTATGAACGTTTTTGTGAAATGATCAATTGTGACAAGGTATTTATTTGTATTGCCTGTAGGAGAGGCAGCATTTTCCTCATGCAGACCAAAGGTGTGTGTTGTTGGGAGTGGACCAGCAGGATTCTACACAGCACAGCACTTGATCAAGGTAAATAGTACACAGTAACTTTTCTTTTTCCATGACGTCACGCGTACTTCCGGGTGGACAAACAGGTTCTCACAGTAAACTTTCTATTACGTGCAATTTAACAAAGGCATATTGATTATGTAAACAGGTTAAAATTGTGTTTTTTATCTCTAAATGTCTACCACACCTAGTTTAACTTCCAGTCAGAAAGATACAGTGCACTTGCTAGCTCCCTTGAACGAGTTGACCGTTTTCCATGTTTCAGGCTTCAAACATATTTATCATCACCACTCAAATCATCAGGGGACTTCTGGAGTCAGTTGTCTGCCCTGAGAGAAAAGGGGATGAATAATTTAGCAGCATCCTACGTTGTTTTAAAAATAGTTTAAAATTCATTTAATTCACGATTGTATCTCCCTTGGTGTTGAAATCCCCCCGCCCTCAAAAAAGGTTATGATATTATGTCAGTTGATTATCTGAAACATTGAAGTGTGATAAATTTGTAAAGAAAAAAAAAATCTGATGCTAGGTTTTGGCAAATATTTTTCCAAGGCACTGTGTGATTAGATCTTTCCTTTTGCTCTCAGGCCCGTCAAGATGTTGAAGTGGACATTTACGAGCGACTACCCGTCCCTTTTGGCCTTGTCAGGTTCGGGGTTGCTCCTGATCATCCAGAAGTGAAGGTGAACACAAAAGGAAATGATGCACACCAGATTATTGGCCCATTTGTTTGACAGGCTTTTGTCAAAATATCTCAAGAATGCTACCTTATTTTTGAAACATTACTAAAATGGGGTTACATTTGTATTCACTCAAAATAAATGAAACCGCTTATGTTTAATAAAAATATTAACACTGACATGTTATCTTTTTTTGTCTTGCTGAAATCTCAGAACGTCATCAACACGTTCACGCAGACGGCCAAACATGCACGCTGTAGTTTCTATGGAAACGTGAACATTGGGAAGGATGTGAGCGTTGAAGAGCTGCAGCAAGCGTATCATGCAGTAATACTGGTAAGACGCTTACGTAACTTTCAAAACTTGGTATGAGCAAGTGATTGTTCTTATGTATTTTTTGTGTTATAATAGAGCTATGGTGCAGAGGGAAACAGGAGGATGGGGATACCTGGAGAAGACCTGGCTGGTGTGTATTCCGCCAAAGACTTTGTAGGCTGGTACAATGGACTGCCAAGCTGTCGAGAGGTACGTCTCTTCTTCTCCTTTTGCTTCTTTACCTTCAGTTTGTAAACAATTTTCTTCACCCATTCAGTTGAGCCCGGACCTGAGTTGTGAAACAGCAGTCATTCTGGGACAGGGCAATGTGGCTTTGGACATAGCACGGATATTACTGTCACCGACGGACATTTTAAAGGTACGTTGATGGCTAATCAACTACGAATCGGCTTCTCAGAGATCCAGTTTTCCTGCTGTTGTCGCAAATGTAAACATGGTTATCTGCAGACAACCGAAATCACTCAGCCTGCCCTTGAAGCGCTGATGGAGAGCAAGGTCCGCAGGGTGCTTATTGTCGGCAGGAGGGGACCCATGCAGGTTGCGTGCACTATCAAGGTGAGTATCAAACAACTGATGATGACTTATTGTAAATAATACAAATAATCAAATCACTCAAATTGAAAAACAAATTGAAAACGATGTGACATTCATATTAAAGGTAGTGATTGGAAAATGAAGCTTCATGAAGCACTTGATTTTTATTTTATTTTTTTTAACTCCTCTATATGGTGCTCTTGCTTTAAATAAAAAGGCTAGTGTATTGGAAATTGATTACATTTCCACTGCACATTTAAGCCAAGAGTGCCATCTAGAGGAGTAAAAAAAGTATCACAAGTGCTTCATGAAGCTTCATTTTCCCATCACTAAGAAAAGAATAAGAAATTGGCTCAGTTTCATCATTATTCACAACATGGCCCTGGTTGATCTCTTATACTCTTCTGCCACCTGCTGGCCGTTTTTTGTAATAACTACCATTGCTTCAAGCAATATCTTCAATTCATAGGCTGCACCAAAGCCTTTTGTATGCTCTACCATAAAAAAGGCTGCATATATACATCTTTGGGAACATGGTAATATATAAAATAGAACATAATTATACATTTATGGGAGCAAATGAGTTAACTAAGGCTCATGTCTCTTTACATTCATGTAAAAAGTATTATTTTAAAGGTATGTTGTGTGAGGTTAGTCTTCCTCCTAAAAGATAAAGTGAATTAAACGTATGAGAGACCCCACACATGATGACAAGGAAAAGAAAATCGACAAATGTCTCATTAGTGCTTGCCCTGTATGTATTGTGCTGGAAATGACCAACTCAGAACACCCACAGAAATTGTGTCTCCTGCCCCAAAACCTGTGAGAGACAACAAGGCCATCTAGCCCGCCAGAAAATAGAAATAGGAAAAAAATGTTGCGGAAAAAGAAACATAAGAAGCTTGGTTCACGTTCATGCTGCATATTTTATTGTGATGAATGTAGGAGCTTCGAGAAATGGTCAAGCTCCCAGGCACCAGACCTGAGATGCTGCCAGCTGATTTTGTGGGTGTACCTGAGGCTATTCCAGGTGAGAGGGGTCGCTTGCTGCCTTTTTATTATGCACTCACTCGTCTCTTTCATTAGCTACATCTACATTTAAGACATGCCTCTCTACATTCAGCAATAATGACAATCTTATGTTCTGTAATTAAAAAGCTTCCTTGTGTATTTAACTCATTCACTCCCAGCCATTTTCACATTTCACAATCCCGTTCGCTCCCGGCTGTTTTATTGGATTTTGACTGATTTTGCAAGGCCCACAGAATATTGTGTTCTATTGCTATAAAAGCATGGAACTTACCAAAAGAAAGATTAACGTCTCTTCTTTCATCAGGAAAAAAAGTATGTTTCTATCTGTTTCCGTTTTGCAGAAATTAGCATTAGAAGAGAGCTAAGTTTCATCAGTTTTCACAAATCTATTCAAAATTGTAAGTAATTGAGCTTTTTTTCTACATGGCCCTGGTTGATCTCCTTTGCTCTGCTGCCACCTGCTGCCGTTTGTGTAATAACTACCATTTCTGCAACCGTTCTTTGCAGTTAAGAGGCTGCATCAAAGCCTTCTGTATGCTCTAGCATTAAAAACAACAACAACAAAAAAACGTATAAATACGTCTTTGGGACACTTAGAACATTAAAAAAACGTATTTACACGTTATTGGGAGCAAATGAGTTAAGAAAGAGGAGTTATCACAGTTATTTGTCCTTGTTCCACTGACCTTGCCAGAGAAATAACAACAGGGTTGAGTGATGGTGTGTGGGTTAGGGGGTGAACTTTCTCAACTTGTACACCACTACAGGAAGTGAAGAGTTCCCTGTCTTAAATTACATTGATACTTTGCGTTTGTCAATACAAATGCACACACTTTTCACATGTATAAAAGGCCATTTTCAATTGCATGTCCACTTTGAATTAATATTCCTCAAATAGAAGTGTATGCCTTTGCCATTTCAGATTTACCAAGACCAAGAAAACGTCTCACAGAGTTGATGTTAAAGACAGCCGTCGAGCTTCCAGCGGAAGAGGAGCGTGAAAGAAGAAGCAAATCCTGCCGTAGTTGGGGACTTCGATTCTTCCGGAGCCCTGTCCTGGTCCTTCCCAATCCAGACGGCACCAGGACAGCTGCTGTCCGACTGGCAGTCAACAAACTGGAGGTAGATTTGGAGGCATTGATTGCTAAATGTACATGTTGTACTGTATTTTGTCTGCCTGCATGTAACCAGGGTTCAGGCGAGGCTGCTCGTGCGGTGCTCACTGACGAGGTAGAGGATGTGACCTGTGGCCTTGTCATTAGCAGCATTGGCTACAAGAGCCTCCCCATTGACCCGTCGGTGCCATTTGACTCTGGCAAAGCGATAGTTCCGAACCAAATGGGCCGCGTTCAACAAGCTCCAGGTAACCACAAAGAAAACGGCAGCAATCAAGAACAAATCTGGTATTAGTAAACATTTGTCAACACAGTTCCTTCCTTTTTAGGTCTATACTGTAGCGGGTGGCTTAAGACAGGCCCAACTGGTGTGATCGCCACCACTATGAATAATAGTTTTGACACTGCAAGATCCCTAATGGAAGACATGGATTCAGGGGACTTGGACATGTCTGCTGAAAAGTCTGGGGCACTAAGTATTAGAACTCTACTTGAAAAAAGAGGTACCTGCATTGATTTCAAAGTTGTAATATATGAGAAAAACACTTAATGCAACAAATAATAACTGTTTTTTCCTGCCTTACTAAGCTACTAGATTAACTCATTTGCTCCCAAAGACGTATTTATACGTTGTTGTTTTTTTTTTTATGCTAGAGCATACGGAAGGCTTTGATGCAGCCTCTGAACTGAAGAGAATAATGGAAGCAATGATTGTTATTACTAAATTGGCCAGCAGGTGGCAGCAGAGTATAAGAAATCAATCAGTTAAAATCCAGTAAAACAGCTGGGAGGAAGGGGGTTGCTTCAGTGAAAATGGCTGGGAGTGAATGAGTTTTTAATTGGCTGGTTTAAAACTGATCATTGGTGATGGACAAATGAGGCTTCATGAACCACTCACAAAATTTTTCCCTCCTCTAGATGGCACTTTTGGTTTAAAGATGAAGTGGAAATTGAATCTCTTTCCATTGCACTACCCTGTCTGTTTAAACCAAGAGCACCATCTAGAGTAGTAAAAACATATTGCAAGTGTTTCATGAAGCTTCATTTTCCCATCACTACATCATCGTGAAGCCTCAGTTATTGTCTATACTATGTGCTCAAAGTGCTTTGTTTTGTCGTCTCCCAAAGGAGTGAAGCCTGTGACCTTCTCGGATTGGGAAAAGATCGACAATATGGAGGTGAAGAAGGGAGAATCGATTGGAAAACCGAGAGAAAAACTGCTGACTGTAGAAAATATGCTTCAGGTGGCATGGGCTTGAGCATCCATCCATCCATCCATCCATCCATCCATTTTCAGAACCGCTTGCTCCTCACAAGGGTCGCGGGGGGTGCTGAAGCCTATCCCAGCTGGCTATGGGCACTAGGCGGGGTACACCCTGAGCTGGTTGCCGGCCAATCGTAGTGGGCTTGATCATTGTGGGAAAAATTCTCAATCAAAGTCTGTGTGTGAGACGTGGAGGGCACCAATGTAGAAAATTTTATGATAAACACAGAACGTGTATTATGACAATATCTTGCATTAAATGAATTGTGTATGATGCAGTGAGCTACTATGTTTTTTGTTTTTTGTTTTTTTTGTTTTTTAACCATTGACCATTACATTGTCTTCATTGTTTATGCCTGTAAACAATTTTAAGTGGTATTCTCATGGGGCAGTTTTGCCACTTGTCCACTGAAAATGATATCACAGTACATTAGTGTTCAGCTCCCAAATCTGATAAAAGTCAGAAAACACGGGGGGCTGTGATTGGTCATACCTGAGCTGCTGGCATGTCATTTAAAACATGTTAATCCGTGGCTTTTGACTCAGCATTTTTATGGAGTGTGCTGTTTTTATTTTATTAATGTCTTGTTTTAACTGTCTTTGTTATTGTATGACTAATTTTGACTGTACAGCACTTTTCTATAAACAAAGTTGAGTTGAATTTAACACACACTTGTATTGTTTAAATGTACTTTTTGAAACGTCCTACAAATAATGTTGTTGCAGCATTGTTGTGGTTTAAGTTCTGTATTTAATATTTATATTCAAGAATATAAAAAGGTCTAAAATAGAATGGCGTAACGTTTACCGGTAGATGGCAGTAGTACGCCCAAATGCCGGAAATAGTCGAAGAAGGAAACAACTACGCGTCTTGTCTACTACCACGCTTTCCTGCAGAAGAACAGTTAAAAGGTGTGAATAGTTTCATGTTTTAGTGACAAAATGTATTTGCACTTAAGTCTTTAAGGGGAAAGTAACACCAGGTTACCACAAATGCATTTATTTTGGGCCATTTCATTTTATAGGTAAACCTAGCAAGTCCAAGTGATTCCTCCTGGTTGAAGTGAAGCTACAAAGCTAACAATACGACGTTCAGGTATTTATACCTTTCAGGATTATTGGCGTGCATAATAAAAGTGCATTTATTTCACTAAACAATTCAACAATTTGCCAGCCGTGATTTACGTTAGTTAGCTTTTAATTAGGTACGTTTTCGGCTTTGATTTGGTCTTTGATAGAAGATGTATCGACCCAAACCAACATTGAAAGATCGGCAGCATCTGTATAAACTCATCATAAGCCAGCTACTCTACGATGGATACACCAGCATCGCCAACAGTTTAGTCAATGAAGTTAAACCTCAAAACGTGGTTTCACCATCAGAACAGCTTGTCCAGTTGGTAAAAATTGGTAAGTTGTTTATCAATATTTTATTATGGTAATGTTTTTGTTGTATGTCCGCTAATTTTCAGATGTCTCCTTTGTGTTACAGGTATGGAGAACGATGACAGTGCTGTCCAGTATGCCATCGGGCGCTCAGATACAGTAGCGCCTGGTGTGGGAATTGATCTGGAGTTTGATGCTGATGTCCAGACAATGTCTCCAGAAGCATCCGAGTATGAGACATGCTACGTTACCTCCCATAAGGGACCCTGTCGCATTGCCACATATAGTCGGGATGGCCAGCTCATCGCCACAGGCTCTGCTGATGCTTCAATAAAGATACTGGATACTGAGCGTATGCTGGCCAAAAGTGCTATGCCGATTGAGGTAAACTAGGTAAGCACGAGTTAGCGCTTGTTAAGAAAGTCTTAATGTGTTTTTGTTGTGTGTGTTTATCAGATAATGATGAATGAGACAGCTCAGCAAAACATGGAGAATCACCCTGTGATTCGAACGCTGTATGACCACGTCGATGAAGTCACCTGCCTGGCCTTTCACCCAACTGAACAGATCCTTGCCTCTGGCGCAAGAGATTACACCCTCAAACTTTTTGACTACTCAAAGCCCTCTGCAAAACGAGCCTTTAAATACGTACAGGTCAGACAAGAATTTTGTATGCCTCTGAACCAACTTATTAATATAATACAAAAAAAAAAAATCACTCCCCTTTAGGAAGCGGAAATGCTGCGCTCCATCTCTTTTCATCCATCTGGAGACTTCCTTCTCGTTGGAACACAGCACCCCACCTTGCGTCTTTATGACGTCAACACCTTCCAGTGTTTTGTGTCCTGCAATCCCGGCGACCAGCACACAGACACCATTAGCGGCGTTGGCTACAACCATTCGGCTAACAGCTACGTCAGCTGCAGCAAGGATGGCAGCATTAAACTGTGGGATGGTGTCTCCAATCGCTGCGTGACCACGTTTGACAAGGCCCACGATGGAGCAGAGGTGTGCTCAGCCGTCTTCACGAAGAACTCCAAGTACATCCTTTCCAGTGGGAAAGATTCAGTGGTCAAGTTGTGGGAAATTTCAACGGGTCGAATGTTGGTGAAATACACAGGTGAAGAAGATGAGGCGTGATTCTCTCTCTCTCTCTCTCTCTCTCTCTCTTTTTTTTTTAAATTTTTTTTTAAACAATAATTTTAATAGTTTAAACTCCATAGAAAATGTTTGAATTGTGTTGAAATGTGTTTGCCGTCGCAGGCGCCGGTTTGAGCGGGCGTCAGATGCATCGCACGCAGGGCGTGTTCAACCACACGGAGGACTACGTTCTTCTTCCTGACGAGCGTACCATCAGCCTGTGCTGCTGGGACTCGCGTACAGGGGAGAGGAAAAACCTGCTGTCTTTGGGCCACAACAATATCGTCCGCTGCATCGTCCACTCGCCCACCAATCCTGGTTTCATGACTTGCAGTGATGACTTCAGGGCCCGTTTTTGGTACCGGCGCAACACCACAGATTGAACTCTCCCGCCACATCATTTGAGAAACGAAGTTGGATTAGTTTAAATCATTTTTATTTTGTATAGTTTTTTTTTTTTTGCTGAGGAATCGACACCTCTTTTTCAATGATACTATTTTCACTATATTGTCAAAATTATCCGAGTCATGCACAAAGACCGTTTGTTCAACACACCATTTTTTGTTGATTTTATATTAGTGTTTTTTTTTTTTTACTTTAACATTGTTTCTTTGTATAGATTAAAAAAGAAACTTAACGACTGTGGTTATTATAAGACACTACACCAGTCTCATTCTACTTGGCCAGCTACTTAATCTGAAATGTATTGTAAAGGTCCTGGTTGTAAACAGGGAGATGATATGGAGCCCCTCTAGTGTCAGGGTCTGATTTTTTTTTGCGAATCTGTACCCACAGTTTAGTAAACCGTACCCACGGTTTAGCTCTTCTGTGGCTTTATGTAATACGCATGCGCACGCAACTTTCGAGAGGTTGCATGACAGCAGTATTAGCAGCGAACGGCTGTTTCTTTTCATCTTAAACTGTAGACTTATGTATTCAGTTGATGTGTAATGTTGCGCTTGTGCCACAAAGTTTTGGATAATTTGTCCCCCAAATGTTACCATTGACTTTGGGACAGGTGTCTGAGCTTGGGGGTAGGGTTGTAACATTATCCAAACATGTACAATATCACAATATGAAGGCCACGATATAATTATCACAATATTGTGGGGAGGTTGGCAATATAAAAAAAAAAAAAAAAAAAAAAAAAGTCACAATATTGTTAAAAAACAAAAAAAAACTCGTACTAAAAAAACCCCAAACACTATTGTGCTTATACAGCAATGAAAAATCTAAAATTATATATAAAAATATGTATTGAGGCACTTAGTCCACATATTGACTCAGTTCACAATCATGTTACTTTCCCCTTCATCTGACCATTAGCGTGAATTTTAAACATATAAGGGCTAAAACATTCCTTGTGAAAATTCAACTGCACGAAAAAACTAGCTACCAGAGGGTGCTAGAACTGCACAAATGGAACCCAACCTGACTTTTTGAACAGATGTGCTGCTTTTAATATGACATGACCATATATTGTGGGAGATTTCATATCGGATATCACGATATTGCCGGTATCGTTACATCCCTACTTGGGGGTCAGTCCACTCTTTGCTATAACCTGATGAATGTCACTTCTCACTCTTGTTCCTGCACTCTTCTCCCACCAGGACATGCATTTCCATTTTTTCTCCCTCTTAATTGTTGGTGGCTGCACACCAAGAGCTCCAGTCTCACAGCTGGCTGAAGAATTGATTACAACTCACTGAACTTCCCAAATCACAATTGGGCTGAGAACTGTGTTGAACATATGCAGAATTCACCAGCCTGTGCATGGACAAATCTGATTTACATTTTAGTAGTTAGGTTAACCTTACCACCTCATACAAAGATTGTTGCCCCATTGTGTGTGTTTTTTTTTTTTTTTTTTTTTTTTTTTTGGGTGACACACAGAACATGCACATAACTGGATTTTGTACTGTGAGGGTTTGAATCAACACTACCAACATGGTGCCCTTGGAGGCATTTGAGTATAATGCCTGCATTATACCTCAAGTTCTACTCAATTGGACAGATATACACTGTGCCAATGAGCTATAAAACAGATTTCCTTAAACCAAAATTTAATATCACTATGTTTTTGGTGTACATGGTTGGAGTTTCACAAACAAGTTTTTTATTTTATTTTTATTATTTGGTCAGACAGACGTTGACTACCACATCCGAGTGGTCCTCCGTCATGTTGGGGCTGGCGTGGTCCTCCGTCATGTTGGGGCTGGCGTGGTCCTCCGTCATGTTGGGGCTGGCGTGGTCCTCCGTCATGTTGGCATCATCCTTGGCTGCCAGTTGAAATTCATTGAAGGAAAAAAAAAAAAAAGGTGCAGTTAAATGTATAAAAAAGCCACAACAGTAGTAATTTCCAACCACTGGGCCCTCTATTCCAAGCCAGCAACAGGCAGAACTATTAAAATGTGCTTCCACTAGATGGCAGTCTGTACAATAAACTGAATCTAGCCACTTGTTCTTGGCATACGTAGGTATTAATGCTACACTTTGTGAATTTAGGCTACTTAAGTTTTGAATAAATTGTGAAGTATGTTTAGTGCAACACTTGATTACATTTAAGAAAAGCTTGCACATGCCAGTTTTATGCATGCTTGCACGAATTTGTTGTAGTTTACATTTGCCTCAGGCAGTCACATCTAAATCCAACATGACTATTCCCAACAGACCCGGGAAATCAGATACCCATTTTTCCTCACCTTTATTTTGCAGCTTCAACACAAAATTCAAATCCCGCAGAAACTCCAAAGCCTCCTCAAGTGAAACGTCATTGGACGTCACATCTGTAGAAAATACAAGTCTTAGTTATCACAAACAGCGATTAATCAAACGTTACCTAGCACAGCTCCCTTTTTAAGCCCGGCATGGGATTCATCTTGTGTAGCGCCAGCTGGAAAACAAAGGCCTCATTTTTGTATTTGGGGAAATAAATGTTAATTTTAAACACCAAACAAACAACTTTTTAGCAGTTACCTGTGCCCATCAAGAGCGCATGCAACAGCACAACCAAGAGCCCAACAGCAGCCATTATTTCAGTGACAGTTATGAAGTGCACAGACCACATGAGCTTTTATAGCAGGTGACAGGTGATCACAGCTGCTGCTAATTAGCTATAATTAGCACCAGTGGCACCGATACAACATGGCTACATAACCAATAGTAATAATGAAAAGTATACCTAAATATTATGAATTAACACATTTCAGTATGCTGAGATATATTTTTGAATTTATATAATGTTTATATTTATTTTTAATCCCACTGAATTAAGAAATTACATCGCCTTGGACTCGGAGTCTGCATAAAGTAAAAACGGGAAGAAAACTGAATGAAGTTGTAAATATTTTTCCTAATTCATGATTATGGTCAAGTGACCTCGATGTAGAGATTCGGTTAGCACATATAGTTGAGTGAGACGTCAAGTTCAAATCTCAGATCACCTCCTGTACTTTATAAGTAAAGAGTGGCAGCTGGTCAATAGAGGGCGCTGTCCACCATATTACTTAACTTGACAAAAAATAAGCTAAAAATATAAAATAAAAAAAAATAAAAAATATTGATAGTAAAATAAAACTATACTGTATGTTTATTAGGGGTGTGAATTGCCTAGTACCTGACGATTCGATTCGTATCACGATTCACAGGTCACGATTCGATTCGATACCGATTAATCCCGATACGAATGGTCACGATTCGATACCGATTAATCCCGATACGAATTTATAAGTCGATTGTTGCGATTTTTTTCCATTCAAATTTAGAAAATACTATCAGTAAATTTGTACATGTACACTGTAAGATTTGTATGAATATATTTATCTAAAACTTGAGGCTTATAACCGTGAGCCACTGTACACAAACAGTTTGCAATCTGTTTCACATTTGAACAGCATTAAAATAAAAATATTAAGGCTTAATGTGCCGTTCATATAACATTCTTCCATGCTCAAGGTGTGAATCCCAAAAAAAAAAAAAAAAAATCGATTCTGCCAATTACTGAATCGATTCGAGAATCGCGCGATGTAGTATCGCGATATATCGCCGAATCGATTTTTTTTTAACACCCCTAATGTTTATGTATTTTTTTGGTGAGCAGGATAAATAGTAAGATAATAATGAGTAAAGTTGTAACTTATCACAGAGAGAATGGCATGATATTTCAAGAGTTTAGTCTTTTTTCTTTTTTTGTCATACTTGGCAGGTTTGTTAATACCATTCAGTGTGTTGGTAACAACCAATCACGGCTCACCTGTTCTCTGGGTTTGGTCGTGACATTCACAAGCTGAGCAATTAGCGTTAGTGTTGTAATTTTCAGTGGACAACAAGTGGCAAAATGATGATATTGAAAAAGCCCATTTCACAGGTGCACATTTAAAAATCTTATTTTGCAATCGATGGCCCGTGAGTTAACCATACAAATAGATTATGTTTTTAAATTTGCTAATATACAGCAAACAATGAGAAAAAATGTCCTTAAAACAACTAATTCAAATTATTAAAACGTTGCTGTTGTAAATTGTTCATTCATATGCAATCAATACTTGGAGCTCTATTTGCATGAATTGCTGTCAGTTTCATGTGCGTGGCAGCAATTAGTGACACTGCTGAGGTGTCAACTAAGCCACACCAGATTCCATATACATCCAAGCAAAGTGGCTCGAGTGCATTGACTCAGTCCACTCCTTGAGATTTCCCAAATTCTCAAGTAGTTTTAGCTCCTTTCCCATTCACTCAACTTGGCATTTGGATACTGCTCTGACAAGCAGCATCAACCTGTCCTGCCTTTGGCATCAGAAATGGAGACCATGCCAGGACTTAGGAAGTCATTGTCATTTCAAGTTGAGTACTTACTCTGATTGAAGCAGATACTTCTTTGTCAGACACACAAAAAAAACATTCATGAAGTGTGCTGCGACTTTTATGAATTTGTTATGGGTTAACAAAAAAAAAAAAAAAAAAAAGTGACCAAATCTGCTGGGTCAAAAATATACATACAGCAATGCTAATATTTGGTTTCATGTTTCTGGCCATTTTTACTCCAATTAGGTGCTTTGTGTATCCATCCACAAGCTTCTGATTGAATCATTGACTACTCCTCTTGACAGAATTGACCTTACCGTAAACCATGCCTGCATATCCTCGTAAACCAATCAAGACGCAAGACCTGCGACGGCACGTGCGTTTTGCTGCAGACAAACAAAAGCAATACAGCTCCCGGTGGTGCATTGCGTGGTTATCCAAAGGCAAGAAAAAAAAATCAATAAAAATGGTTAAATGCTGTAGGCTGCTTGCATAAGAGTGATAGCTGTTATCCCAATCGACTAAGGCGTCCTGCGGTAGTCACGGTTTGTGTAAGAGTAGGGTTGCCAACCGTCCCATGAGATACGGAATCGTCCCATAATTAGAACTATAAGTACGCGTTCCGTTTTGAGTTGTCAAGGGACGCACTTTGTCCCGTAATACCACGAGAGTCAAAGGTTTTTTGTTTGAGAGGTATTTATTTTGATAAGTTATTTTGTTAGTTTGTATTAAAGTAAATTTCTGGATAACTTTTCTATGCGTTATCATTCAAAAATATGCTTCCTATTCAACTCAGGTTTAAATCAAAAATTGTTTCAACTACACCAAAAAAATGTTTTTAAAAAATTATGCAAGGTTGAAGGTAAAATCAGTTGTGTTGTTCCGATACCGTTTTTTGGCCCCCGATACTGATTCCGATACCCAGCTTTGCCGATACCATACCGATACCTAAGTTTTTTTTTTTTCCTCAACATGAAAAAGCTGTCCTGCCATTGGTTGGGAGCATTCAAGGGTCAATAGGATATTTTAGATCAGCATGCAGTGAGCATGTCACATATCAGTGAATGTTCTCCAGGAGCAAGACACAAGATGCTGCATCCAAAATCCTATATTAGCTTTGGAATTAATGGCATCAGCATGTTAATTGTGATACTCACCGATACCACTATTTTAATGTAGTATTGGGCCTCTGCTGATACCAGTATCGGAACACTAGTAATCAGGTCGACCGTCCTTATTGATGAGGTGTCCCTTATTTATTTTTCAAGTAGTTGACAACCCTATGTAAGAGAGATACAAGAGACACTGTGCCGGTCAAACTGGGTGATTTATTTTTTTGAGTGAGAAAGGTCTACTCTGCAAAACAAAGTACCAAGTGAGTTTTCAGATGGAAAAATGTGGACTGAATAGAATTTGGACTACCTCAAGCATCACATTTAGCAGAAAAGTCATTTGAAAGCTATTAGAAATGTACAAAGACTCAACATGGGAAAGGGGATTTGTACGTAATTGCGGGATAGTGTAAAAGACAGACCGAAGAGGAACGAGCTGTCCCAAAACAAAAAAATCTGACCCAGAGCAAGTTAAAGTTCTCATTGACAATATTTTACTTTCCATCAAAATGAATGCATCAATGCTGTCAGTTCAACAAATCCACGAACACATGGCAAAGTATGAGTATGCCAGAAAGCTGGTTTAGCAAAAAACTATGCCTTTGAATTTGTGAACTCAATGCGATCGTGGAGCCCGTTGTTGGGCTTCACTATGGTAGACAAGACGGTAACCTAACCTCCATCCATCTTCAGGTGGGAGGGCAGGTCCTGACTGTTTGTGCCTGACAGCAGTTCAGAGTACTCCTCCTTTTTGGAGTCCGTGGAGGGTGTGCTGGAGAGCGCTCCCCCTGTGAAATCCCTCATTCTGACGGGGGACTTCAACATTCACCTTGAGACAGTTGCATAAAACCTGACTCATTTATTAAAGCTGCAGCAACCAGGACAGGTACACACAATTATACATTTCACTGAAATCTTCCACCATTCTGTCACTCGCAAGATTGTCATTGTTGTGGAGTGGTCCAGGCTCAGAGCATCATCCTTGGCTGCCTGTTGAAAGATTAAAAATAAAAAAAATAATAGTTCCATTCATAGAATTTAAACAGGTCACCGCAGTCATGATTTCCAAACACTGTGCCATCTATTCTATACCAGCGATTCAGAACTATAAAAAGGTGCTTCCAGTAGGTGGCAGAAGGCACAATGATGTGTCCATCCACCTGTTAGCATAATACGTTAAATTGCTAAAGTTTGGGATAAATTGGCCATATTCTTAGTGAAATATCCAACTTAAGTATCTTTAAGAAAACCTTTTTCTCGCAAGTTTCATGCATTAAAGCTTGCACCAAGTTTTTTGGTTTAGACTTTCCTCAGGCAATCACATTCAAACCAACATGACTATCCCCAATGATCCCAAGCTGTCTGAGAGTCAAATCCACTTGTCACATTCATTTTGCAGCTTCAACACAGACTTCAAAGCCTGCACAAGTTCAAAAGCCCCCCCTCCGAAGTGAAGCATGTTTAGAGGTTATCTGAAGAAAACTAGTTTTAGTTACCACAACACACAAACAGGTTTGAATGATCAAATGTTACTTAGCACGGCTCCGTTGACCCGGGCATTGGATTCATTTTGTGTAGCACCAGCATTCGGGGAAATAATTGTTAATTTTAAACACCAAACAAACACATTGTGACCCACTACCTGTGTCCATCAACAGCGCATGCGCCAACACAACCAAAAGCCAAACAAAAGCCATTATTTTAGTGACAGTTATGAAAAAGACAGACCACATGAGCTTTTATAGCAGGTGACAGGTGGCCACAGATGCTGCTAATTGGCTATAATTAGCACCAGTGTCACCTGCTATAAAAGCTCATGTATTCCGTATTCTTCGTCATTATCACGGAAATGATGGCTGCTGTTTGGTTCTTGGTCGTGCTGGTGTATGCACTTTTGATGGGCACTGATGCTAGATCAGAAGGATCCAATGTTGGGCTTAAAAAAGGAGCTGTGTTAGGTAAGGTTTGATTAATCAAATGTCTGTTTGTGATGCCTAAGACTTGTCTTTCCTACAGATGTGAAATCCAATGATGTTTCACTTGAGGAGGCTTTTAAACTTCTGCAGCGTTTGAGTTCTGCGTTGAACTTGCAAAATGAAGGTGAGGAAAAATTGGGGTAATTCGCCATCAGGCTCTCTGGGTCCGTTTATTTGAAAAAGTCACGCTGGATTCAAATGTAGATACCTCAGACAAGTCTAAACTAAAACAAATTTGTGCAAGCATTAATGCGCAAAACTAGCATGTGCAAGATTTATTTTATTTTTTTTAAGATAGTGAAATTAAGTGTTGCGTCAAAAATGACTATTTATCCAAAACTTGAGTAAATTCACATTTTAATAGTTCTACCTATTAATGGCACAGTGCTTGGCAATCACTACTGTAGTAGTACCTTTTTTTTTTTTTTTTTTTTTTTTTTTTTTCCCCCCCGTCAATTAAATGGCAGCCGAGGACCAGGCGGGCCAGCACGAGGACCATGCGCCGCACCACAACGTGAGCCAGCACGAGGACCATGCGCCGCACCACAACGTGAGCCAGCACGAGGACCATGCGCCGCACCACAACGTGAGCCAGCACGAGGACCATGCGCCGCACCACAACGTGAGCCAGCACGAGGACCATGCGCCGCACCACAACGTGAGCCAGCACGAGGACCATGCGCCGCACCACAACGTGAGCCAGCACGAGGACCATGCGCCGCACCACAACGTGAGCCAGCACGAGGACCATGCGCCGCACCACAACGTGAGCCAGCACGAGGACCATGCGCCGCACCACAACGTGAGCCAGCACGAGGACCATGCGCCGCACCACAACGTGAGCCAGCACGAGGACCATGCGCCGCACCACAACGTGAGCCAGCACGAGGACCATGCGCCGCACCACAACGTGAGCCAGCACGAGGACCATGCGCCGCACCACAACGTGAGCCAGCACGAGGACCAGGCGCCGCACCACAACGTGAGCCAGCACGAGGACCAGGCGCCGCACCACAACGTGAGCCAGCACGAGGACCAGGCGCCGCACCACAACGTGAGCCAGCACGAGGACCAGGCGCCGCACCACAACGTGAGCCAGCACGAGGACCAGGCGCCGCACCACAACGTGAGCCAGCACGAGGACCAGGCGCCGCACCACAACGTGAGCCAGCACGAGGACCAGGCGCCGCACCACAACGTGAGCCAGCACGAGGACCAGGCGCCGCACCACAACGTGAGCCAGCACGAGGACCAGGCGCCGCACCACAACGTGAGCCAGCACGAGGACCAGGCGCCGCACCACAACGTGAGCCAGCACGAGGACCAGGCGCCGCACCACAACGTGAGCCAGCACGAGGACCAGGCGCCGCACCACAACGTGAGCCAGCACGAGGACCAGGCGCCGCACCACAACGTGAGCCAGCACGAGGACCAGGCGCCGCACCACAACGTGAGCCAGCACGAGGACCAGGCGCCGCACCACAACGTGAGCCAGCACGAGGACCAGGCGCCGCACCACAACGTGAGCCAGCACGAGGACCAGGCGCCGCACCACAATGTGAGCCATGATGTCTCAGACTATCAGGATGACACAATGGAGGACGATGTGGCAGAAGTTTCAGTGAATGTTTAACCTGTTCTCTTTTCTTCATGGCTGCACCATTAATAAAAGCATGGAAGTACTATAATTTTATTTTTCCTCCACTCAAAATGCCATCCTCTGCAAACTCCCATTTATCAACCTCTACTTTAACATGTCTTGTCATATCTGTTTTGTCATTGACAGTTGTTGTGGGGGGTATATGTAGGATTCACATTTCTACTCAAATTGTTGGGCACAACCAACACTTGCTATACCTCTATTTTATCCGTCCCACTTATAAGGCTGTTGCCTTAATTCAGAAAAGGCCCTAAGATACATTTTCATACATGTCAGCATGTTATGATTTATTTTACAGGCAAAAAATAAATAAAATCAGTTGGTAAGCAAGACGGTGGCAAAGCCATTTATGCATTTTTTCCTTGTTGGGGTAGGGCCCAACAAAATATGGTGTCTTACCTCTTTACGCAGATGTTGGCTGGCAAATGCTCATTGTCATCTGTAGGAGCACAAATGGCCCAATCACTTAAATCAGGTGACTTCCTAAATCTCTGAAAGTAGCTACTGTCAAGACTATCCTAAAAGAGTGCTGGATGTCTCCCTGCTAGCAAATTAGACAAATTGCAAACCTTAACCAAAAATGTTGGGAATGTGGTTTTTAATAAAAATTTCTTGGTTAAATTTTTTTTTGATACATTCCAGTCAGGTTTCTGACTTTATCACAGTACAGAAACAGCTCTGTTTAAAGCACTGAATGATGTAAGATTGATCACTGATGCAGGGAATGATATCGTTTGTCTTGTTGGACCTGAGTGCAGCATTTGACACGATTGATCATATTCTTTTGGACAGGCTGGAAACTTGGGTGGGGTTAAATGGAACAGTCCTGCTGTCATTTGATTTGTGAAGGAGTTGAGTCGAAAGGCGAAGCTCTCGATTTACCAGTTGAGCTACTTTCCTACCCTCACTTATGGTCATGAGCTGTGGGTTGTGAGGGAAAGAACAAGCTCTCAGATACAAGCAGAGGAACTGAGTTTCCACCGCTGGGTGTCCAGATTTTTCCTTAGAGATAGGTGGGAGAAGCACACTCATTTGGGAGGGACACAGTAGAGCCGCTGCTCTACAGTGATGAGCCAACTGAGGTGGCTCAAGCATCTGATTTGGATGCCTCCTGGACACGAGTTTCGACTGAGTAGTTGGGAGCCCCAGAACACGCTAGACTGTCTCAGCTGTCCTGGGAACATCTTGGGATCCTGGCAGAGGGTTTGGATTGTACAGCCAGGGAGAGGGAAGTCAAGGCCTCCCTGTTGGAGCTGCTGCCCCCATGACAGAGTCCAGACAAGCAGTAGAAAATGCTTTAATGAGCATTAACCTTTCATGGCCAGCCACTGAACCAGAAATTGAGACCTGCAAGGACAGTCTTCTTCATCATTAAGTTTTAAGTGCAGCAGCAAACAATGTTGAGAAAAGAAAAACAAAAAAATTCCGATGCCAAGTAAGACATTAACAATTCATCACTTCAAGTGTACCAATTACTCAGACGTTTCTACAGTAGCCAAACTTAGTAGGCTCCCGAACTGAAAATGTTTGACTCAACACAAGGTTCCCACTCAAAAAATGTTGGGGAAGAAAAAGGTCAGAGAGGCAGTTGCAAAAAAATTGATGCATTTATTTTTCTTCTAAAGAAAAAAAATAGACTTGATGCATTTATTAAAGCTGCAGCAACCAAGACAAGTGCACACAATTATACATTCACTGACACATCCTGCTCCAGTCTGTCACTCTCCAAATTTTCATCGTAGTGGTGGTCCTGGCTCATGTTGCCGTTGGGGTGGGCCTGGCTCAGAGCATCATCCTTGGCTGCCCGCTGAAAGATTTAAAATAAATAAAGTTGCATGTCAGATAACTTCCAAACAGGACACTAAGGTCATGATTTCCAACCACTGTGCCATCGATTCAGAACTATATAATGTGCTTCCACTAGATGGCAGAAGGTACAATCTGTGACCAGCTGCCTTTTGGCATACCACTACTTGAAAGGGATAGTTCGGATTTTTTAACATGAACCTCAATTTGATCCTCACCTCCAGTGTGTGCGATCATCACTGACTTACCCCTGACAGCGTTCTGTGACACGAGTTCTGGTCCGGTGTTGGACGAGAAGAAAATAGTCTAACAAGTTGGCTTGGGTCAGGGAAATAAAGCGTTTTTCTTCTAAAAACAATGTGTTCAAAACAGTGAACGTTTGCATCCCAAAACTCCTTTCTGAAATAAAGTCAGATGCCATTACCGCCAGGCATTACTTTTCTGTTCATTCGTATCACTGTGCGGCGCCCTGTAGACAGCTGATCCCCGCGGCTTCCGCCTTCGAAAAGACAAACAACTTGTAGATTAGTGCGCGTCTATCAGCTGTATAGGTAAGGCCTTTCAGCATTTGGTGAAAATAAATATTAATTTTTAAACAACAAACAAACGTTTCCAACCACCTGTGTCCATCAACGTTGCATGCGCCAACACAACCAAGAGCCAAATAGGAAACAATATTTCAGTGACAGTTGTGAAAAGAACAGACCACATGAGCTTTTATATCAGGTGACAGGTTGCCACAGATGCTGGTAATTGGCTATAATTAGCACCAGCGTCACCTGCTATAAAAGCTCATGTGGTCCGTCTTCCTCAGAATTATCATTGAAATGATGGCTGCTGTTTGGTTCTTGGTTGTGCTGGCGTCTGCGCTTTTGATGGGCGCTGATGCTAGATCAGAAGGATCCAATGTTGGGCTTAAAAAGGGAGCTGTGCTAGGTAAGGTTTGATTCATCAAATCTCTGTTTGTGATGCCTAAGACTTGTCTTTTCTACAGATGTGAAATCCAATGATGTTTCACTTGAGGAGGCTTTTAAACTTCTGCAGCGTTTGAGTTCTGTGTTGAACTTGCAAAATGAAGGTGAGGAAAAATTGGGTATTTTGCCATCAGGCTGCCTGGGATCGTTTGATATGAAAAAGTCACGCTGGGTTGAAATGTGACTGCCTCAGACAAGTATAAACTAAAACATTTGTGCAAGCATTAATGCATAAAACTAGCATGTGTAAGATTTTCTCAAAGGTACTGAATTTAAGTGTTGCATCAAAAATGACCATTTATCCAAAACTTGAGTAAATTCACATTCTAATAGTTCTACCTGTTGCTGGCATTAATGGCAGTGGTTGGAAATCACTTTTGTAGTGTCCAGTTTTTTTGTAATCTGAACTGCAACCTTTTTTTTATAATTATTTTTTCCCTCCCCAATCAATTAAATGGCAGCCAAGGATGATGTAGTGAGCCACGAGGACCAGGCGCCGCACCACAACTTGAGCCACCACGAGGACCAGGCGCCGCACCACAACTTGAGCCACCACGAGGACCAGGCGCCGCACCACAACGTGAGCCACCACGAGGACCAGGCGCCGCACCACAACGTGAGCCACCACGAGGACCAGGCGCCGCACCACAACGTGAGCCACCACGAGGACCAGGCGCCGCACCACAACGTGAGCCACCACGAGGACCAGGCGCCGCACCACAACGTGAGCCACCACGAGGACCAGGCGCCGCACCACAACGTGAGCCACCACGAGGACCAGGCGCCGCACCACAACGTGAGCCACCACGAGGACCAGGCGCCGCACCACAACGTGAGCCAGCACGAGGACCAGGCGCCGCACCACAACGTGAGCCAGCACGAGGACCAGGCGCCGCACCACAACGTGAGCCAGCACGAGGACCAGGCGCCGCACCACAACGTGAGCCAGCACGAGGACCAGGCGCCGCACCACAACGTGAGCCAGCACGAGGACCAGGCGCCGCACCACAACGTGAGCCAGCACGAGGACCAGGCGCCGCACCACAACGTGAGCCAGCACGAGGACCAGGCGCCGCACCACAACGTGAGCCACGATGTCTCAGACTATCAGGATGACACAATGGAGGACGATGTGGCAGAAGTTTCAGTGAATGTTTGACCTGTGCTCTTTTCTTCATGGCTGCACCATTAATAAAAGCATGGAAGTACTATAATTTTATGCACGTTTTATTTTTGTTCTTCCACTCCACACATCCTACAACTGACATTCTCCCATTTATCAAGCGCTCCTTTGACACCGTATGTCTTGTCATCTTTGTCTTGTGTTTGACAGTTGGGGGGGGGGGGGGGCGTTTATGTGTGTGTGTGTGTGTATATATATATAATTTTTTTTTTTTGTGGCATTCACAATTCTACTTGGAAATTCTTGGGCATAACCAACACTTGCTATACCTCTATTCTTTTAACTATTATGTCCCGCTTGTAAGGCTGTTTCTGTAATTCAGAAAAGTCCCTCAAAGATATTTTCATACATGCCACAATTTATATGAGGCAAAAAAGAGGGGGGAAGCAAGAAGGCAAAGCCAATTTTAGCATTTTCGATTGTTTGACAGTTGGGGTGGGGCCAAACAAAAACCAAAGATGGCAGCTTTCCTCTTTAGGCTGGCTGTGGCTGGCTAAGGATCAGCATTGTCATCTGTAGGAGCATAAATGGCCCCTCACACTTCAATCAGGTGACTTCCTAAATCTCTGAAAGTAGGTGCTGTCAAGACCATTCTAAAAGAGGATGCTAGATGTCTCCCTGCTAGCAAATTATAGACCAATTGCAAACTTTCCTTCACCAAAATTGTTGGAAAAGTGATTTTTAAATCAACTAAATTTCTTGTTTCTGGCCTGGTAACATCTTGGGATCCTGTCAGAGGGGCTGGATGGGATGGCCAGGGAGAGGGAAGTCCTCCCTGTTGGAGCTACTGCCCCCATGACAGACTCCAGACAAGAAGTAGATGCTTTAATGAGCATTAATCTTTCATGGCCAGTCACTGAACCAGAAATTGAGACCTGCAAGGACACTTTTTCAAGTTTTGTGTAGCAGCAAACTGTTGAGAAAAGGAAAAACAAAGCCATAATTTTGATGCCTAAGCCAAGTAAGACTTTACCAATTTGTCACTTCAAGTGTACCAACAACTCAGAAGTTTATACAGTAGCCAAACTTTGTAGGCTCCCGAACTGAAAGTGTTTGACTCAACTAGAGGTCCCCACTCCAAAAAGGTTGGGGGAAGAAAAAGGTCAGAGAGGCAGTTGCATAAAACTTGATGCATTTATTAAAGCTGCAACAACCGAGACAAGTGCACACAATTATACATTCACTGACACATCCTGCTCCAGTCTGTTACTCAAGATTTTCATTGTAGGGGTGGTCCTGGCCCATGGTTCCGTTGGGGTGGGCCTGGTTCAGAGCATCATCCTTGGCTGCCCGCTGAAAGATTAAAAAATAAATAAATAAAAAATTGCATGTCAGATAACTTACAAACAGGACACTATGATCATGATTTCCAACCATTGTGCCATCTATTCTTTGCCAGTGATTCAGAACTATAAAATGTGCTTCCACTACATGGCAGAAGGTACAATAATTTGTCTATCCGCCTTTGGCATAATACTACTTTTAGTTACTTTGCTAAAGTTTGGGATAAATTTTGAAACACATGACTCGAGTATCTTTAAGAAAACGATAGCTGTTTTTTGAGGTCATTTTTTTTTCTTCTGATCTCCCAGATGTGGCATCACACTTTCTAATTGTTCATTTTGACCTGTACAGACAATGTCTTTGTCATTTTAACCAAGAGTTAGTAATAGCTAGACAACAACACTTTTCTGAAATTATTAGTAGGAACCTCAACAATACACTCACTCTATTTGGCGTGGTTGACAAACTTACAAATCCCCCAAATCAAACAGCGCCAGAACTCCTCTCAACAGATAAATGCAATGAATTTGCCTGCTACTTTAGTGAAAAAGTACAAGCCATCAGGTCAAACATTGTTACAAACCAGCAAAATAACAAAACGATGCTGCACTTAAAATCACCTAGGAATAATTTAATTACCATGACAGAATTTGACTCAGTGGATCAAAATACTGTAGTAGACTTGGTTCAGCAATTGAAACCTTCCACGAGCTGTCTTGACACAATTCCCTCTGGCTTTTTCAAAACCATTGTGAAATCTGTTCAGATCGATTTACAACAAATAATTAATTGCTCACTTCAATCAGGTGAACTTCCTAAATGTCTGAAAGTAGCCGCCGTCAAGCCCATTC
This sequence comes from Festucalex cinctus, assembly GCF_051991245.1. Taxonomy (NCBI): domain Eukaryota; kingdom Metazoa; phylum Chordata; class Actinopteri; order Syngnathiformes; family Syngnathidae; genus Festucalex; species Festucalex cinctus. The sequence goes on along the minus strand of NC_135427.1, from coordinate 19,288,144 downwards.
TAAAAAAGAGAACACTGGATGTCTCCCTGCCAGCAAATTATAGACCAATCGCAAACCTTCCCTTCGTAACTAAAATAGTTGAAAAAGTGGTTTTTAATCAACTCAGCAATTTTTTGAGCTTAAACGGACTTTTGGATAAATTCCAGTCAGGTTTCCGACCTCATCACAGTACAGAAACAGCTCTGATTAAAGTACTGAATGATATAAGATTGAGCACTGATGCAGGGAAGGTATCAGTGCTCGTCTTGTTGGACCTCAGTGCAGCATTTGACACGATTGATCATAATATACTGTTAGACAGGCTGGAAACTTGGGTGGGATTAAATGGAACAGTCCTTAAATGGTTCAGGTCCTATTTGGAGGAAAGGAGTTACTTTGTGACCATTGGAAATTTTGAATCTGATCGAAAGGCCATGACATGTGGGGTCCCTCAAGGGTCAGTCCTTGGACCCCTGTTGTTCAGTCTGTATATGTTACCTTTGGGTCAAATGCTTCAGAACACCGATGTTGACTATCATAGTTATGCAGATGACACACAACTGTATTTATCTATGTCCCCAAATGACAGCAGTTCTATTAACGCATTGTGTCATTCTCTAGAGCAAGTTAACAACTGGATGAACCAAAATTTCCTTCAGCTGAACGAAAACAAAACGGAGCTCATTGTTTTCGGCAATAAAGAAAAGAGGATTGCTGTTAAAAAACAGCTTGAGTCACTGTCTTTAGAAACTAAAGACCAAGTTCGAAATCTTGGGGTACTAATAGACTCAGATCTGACCTTCAGCAATCATATTAAATTCATCACTAAAACAGCCTTTTACCAGCTGAAAAACATATCCAGACTGAAGGACTGCATTCTTCAAGCAGACCAAGAGAAGCTTATCCATGCTTTTATCTCCAGCAGACTAGATTACTGTAACGGTCTTCTGACTGGACTCTCTCAAAAGAACATGAGACAATTGCAGCTCATTCAGAACGCTGCAGCTCGAGTTCTGACCAAAACAAAAAGATCAGAACATATTACTCCAGTACTTAAGGATTTACACTGGCTCCCTGTCAGCTGTAGAATCGATTTTAAAGTTCTGCTACTCGTCTATAAATCACTAAATGGTTTGGGTCCTGAATATATCCAAGAAATGCTGATTGAGTACAAACCCAGCAGGGCTCTGAGATCTACAGACTTGGGCCAACTAGTGGAACCCAGAGTTCGAAGCAAACATGGTGAAGCTGCATTTAGCTATTATGCTGCACACAGATGGAATAGGCTACCAACAGAAGTGAAGTCAGCCCCGAGTGTAAATGCTTTCAAATCCAGGTTAAAAACTTTGCTTTTTTCTTATACCTTTGATTAGGGACTTTTAAACAGCTTTAATTAAGTGTTTTTTTAATTATTATTTTTATTTTTATTTTTATTTTTATTTTTATTTTTATTTTTATTTTTATTTTTATTTTTATTTTTATTTTTATCATTATCATTTTAAACTTCCTTATGTTAAATTTTTTAAAGTTTGTTGAATAATGTTTTAAGATTGTTAGTTTGTAACCTATTTTCATTTATTTTTCTTCCTCTGAATGTTAACTACTGTTTCTTGATGCGTATGTGTTGTCTTTCCTCGTGTAAAGCACATTGAGTTGCCTTGTGTATGAAATGTGCTATACAAATAAACTTGCCTTGCCTTGCCTTGCCTTGCCTTGCCTGGGGGGGGATTTCAGTTGCTGCCTTGACCCAGTGTTGGATAGGTGCTCCACAAAACCTATTATTTCATTGGCAGCAAGAACTGTAAAGACATTTATGGCCATTATCAGATTCATAGAGGTTCTTTAATCCATTCGGTTCACCACACCGATACACGTATTGACTACTTTTTGATTGATGATAGGCTCCTTCACACAATCGCTTCCTGCTCCTACAACCCGATTGTTATATCTGATCATGCTCCTCTCAGATTAGAGATGGTTCTTCAACGTGTTGGGGTCTCGAGACCACCCTGACCACCAAATGTGTATAAAGAACGATTACGTTTTAAGCCCGGCATTGGATTCATCTTGTGTAGCACCAGCTGGAAGCCATTATTTTAGTGACAGTTATGAAAAAGACAGACCACATGAGCTTTTATATCAGGTGACAGGTGGCCACAGATGCTGCTAATTGGCTATAATTAGCACCAGCGTCACCTGCTATAAAAGCTCATGTGGTCCGTCTTCAGAAGTATCACTGAATGATGGCTGCTGTTTGGTTTTTGGTTGTGCTGGCGTATGCACTTTTGATGGGCGCTGATGCTAGATCAGAAGGATCCAATGTTGGGCAGAAAGAAGGAGCTGTGCTAGGTAAGGTTTGATTAATTAAATTTCTGTTTGTGATGCCTAAGACTTGTCTTTTCTACAGATGTGAAATCCAATGATGTTTCACTTGAGGAGGCTTTTAAACTTCTGCAGCGTTTGAGTTCTGCGTTGAACTTGCAAAATGAAGGTGAGGAAAAATTGGGTGTTTTGCCATCAGGCTACCTGGGATGGTTTATTTTGGAAATAGTCATGCTGAATTAAAATGTGACTCCCTCAGACAAGTCTGAACTAAAACATATTTGTGCAAGTATTAATGCATAAAACTAGCATGTGCAAGATTTTCTCAAAGGTACTGAATTTAAGTGTTGCATCAAAAATTACTATTTATCCAAATTTTAAATGAATTCACATTTTAATAGTTCTACCTGTTGCTGGCATTAATGGCAGTGGTTGGATAACTTTTGTAGTACCCAGTTTTTTTGTAATCTGAACTGCAACTTTTTTTTTTTTTTTCCTCCCCCATCAATTAAATGGCAGCCAAGGATGATGTAGTGAGCAACGAGGACCATGCGCCGCACCACAACGTGAGCCACGTGGACCATGCGCCGCACCACAACGTGAGCCACGTGGACCATGCGCCGCACCACAACGTGAGCCACGTGGACCATGCGCCGCACCACAACGTGAGCCACGTGGACCATGCGCCGCACCACAACGTGAGCCACGTGGACCATGCGCCGCACCACAACGTGAGCCACGAGGACCATGCGCCGCACCACAACGTGAGCCACGAGGACCATGCGCCGCACCACAACGTGAGCCACGAGGACCATGCGCCGCACCACAACGTGAGCCACGAGGACCATGCGCCGCACCACAACGTGAGCCACGAGGACCATGCGCCGCACCACAACGTGAGCCACGAGGACCATGCGCCGCACCACAACGTGAGCCACGAGGACCATGCGCCGCACCACAACGTGAGCCACGAGGACCATGCGCCGCACCACAACGTGAGCCACGAGGACCATGCGCCGCACCACAACGTGAGCCACGAGGACCATGCGCCGCACCACAACGTGAGCCACGAGGACCATGCGCCGCACCACAACGTGAGCCACGAGGACCATGCGCCGCACCACAACGTGAGCCACGAGGACAATGCGCCGCACCATAACGTGAGCCACGAGGACCATGCGCCGCACCACAACGTGAGCCACGAGGACCATGCGCCGCACCACAACGTGAGCCACGTGGACCATGCGCCGCACCACAACGTGAGCCACGTGGACAATGCGCCGCACCACAACGTGAGCCACGAGGACCATGCGCCGCACCACAACGTGAGCAACGAGGACCATGCGCCGCACCACAACGTGAGCCAGCACGAGGACCATGCGCCGCACCACAACGTGAGCCAGCACGAGGACCATGCGCCGCACCACAACGTGAGCCAGCACGAGGACCAGGCGCCGCACCACAACGTGAGCCAGCACGAGGACCAGGCGCCGCACCACAACGTAAGCCAGCACGAGGACCAGGCGCCGCACCACAACGTGAGCCAGCACGAGGACCAGGCGCCGCACCACAACGTGAGCCAGCACGAGGACCAGGCGCCGCACCACAACGTGAGCCAGCACGAGGACCAGGCGCCGCACCACAACGTGAGCCAGCACGAGGACCAGGCGCCGCACCACAACGTGAGCCAGCACGAGGACCAGGCGCCGCACCACAACGTGAGCCAGCACGAGGACCAGGCGCCGCACCACAACGTGAGCCAGCACGAGGACCAGGCGCCGCACCACAACGTGAGCCAGCACGAGGACCAGGCGCCGCACCACAACGTGAGCCAGCACGAGGACCAGGCGCCGCACCACAACGTGAGCCAGCACGAGGACCAGGCGCCGCACCACAACGTGAGCCAGCACGAGGACCAGGCGCCGCACCACAACGTGAGCCAGCACGAGGACCAGGCGCCGCACCACAACGTGAGCCACGATGTCTCAGACTATCAGGATGACACAATGGAGGACGATGTGGCAGAAGTTTCAGTGAATGTTTGACCTGTGCTCTTTTCTTCATGGCTGCACCATTAATAAAAGCATGGAAGTACTATAATTTTATGCACGTTTTATTTTTGGTCTTCCACTCCACACATCCTACAACTGACATTCTCCCATTTATCAAGCGCTCCTTTGACACCGTATGTCTTGTCATCTTTGTCTTGTGTTTGACAGTTGGGGGGGGGGGGGGGGTGCGTTTATGTGTGTGTGTGTGTATATATATAATTTTTTTTTTTGTGGCATTCACAATTCTACTTGGAAATTCTTGGGCATAACCAACACTTGCTATACCTCTATTCTTTTAACTATTATGTCCCGCTTGTAAGGCTGTTTCTGTAATTCAGAAAAGTCCCTCAAAGATATTTTCATACATGCCACAATTTATATGAGGCAAAAAAGAGGGGGGAAGCAAGAAGATGGCAAAGCCAATTTTAGCATTTTCGATTGTTTGACAGTTGGGGTGGGGCCAAACAAAAACCAAAGATGGCAGCTTTCCTCTTTAGGCTGGCTGTGGCTGGCGAAGGATCAGCATTGTCATCTGTAGGAGCATAAATGGCCCCTCACACTTCAATCAGGTGACTTCCTAAATCTCTGAAAGTAGGTGCTGTCAAGACCATTCTAAAAGAGGATGCTGGATGTCTCCCTGCTAGCAAATTATAGACCAATTGCAAACTTTCCTTCACCAAAATTGTTGGAAAAGTGGTTTTTAAATCAACTCAATTTCTTGTTTCTGGCCTGGTAACATCTTGGGATCCTGTCAGAGGGGCTGGATGGGATGGCCAGGGAGAGGGAAGTCCTCCCTGTTGGAGCTACTGCCCCCATGACAGACTCCAGACAAGAAGTAGATGCTTTAATGAGCATTTATCTTTCATGGCCAGTCACTGAACCAGAAATTGAGACCTGCAAGGACACTTTTTCAAGTTTTGTGTAGCAGCAAACAATGTTGAGAAAAGGGAAAACAAAGCCATAATTTTGATGCCTAAGCCAAGTAAGACTTTACCAATTTGTCACTTCAAGTGTACCAACAACTCAGAAGTTTATACAGTAGCCAAACTTTGTAGGCTCCCGAACTGAAAGTGTTTGACTCAACTAGAGGTCCCCACTCCAAAAAGGTTGGGGGAAGAAAAAGGTCAGAGAGGCAGTTGCATAAAACTTGATGCATTTATTAAAGCTGCAACAACCGAGACAAGTGCACACAATTATACATTCACTGACACATCCTGCTCCAGTCTGTTACTCAAGATTTTCATTGTAGGGGTGGTCCTGGCCCATGGTTCCGTTGGGGTGGGCCTGGCTCAGAGCATCATCCTTGGCTGCCCGCTGAAAGATTAAAAAATAAATAAATAATAAATTGCATGTCAGATAACTTACAAACAGGACACTATGATCATGATTTCCAACCATTGTGCCATCTATTCTTTGCCAGTGATTCAGAACTATAAAATGTGCTTCCACTACATGGCAGAAGGTACAATAATTTGTCTATCCGCCTTTGGCATAATACTACTTTTAGTTACTTTGCTAAAGTTTGGGATAAATTTTGAAACACATGACTCGAGTATCTTTAAGAAAACGATATCTGTTTTTTGAGGTCATTTTTTTTTTTCTGATCTCCCAGATGTGGCCTCACACTTTATAATTGTTGGGGGGGGGATTTCAGTTGCTGCCTTGACCCAGTGTTGGATAGGTGCTCCACAAAACCTATTATTTCATTGGCGGCAAGAACTGTAAAGACATTTATGGCCATTATCAGATTCATAGAGGTTCTTTAATCCATTTGGTTCACCACACCGATACACGTATTGACTACCTTTTGATTGATGATAGGCTCCTTCACACAATCGCTTCCTGCTCCTACAACCCGATTGTTATATCTGATCATGCTCCTCTCAGATTAGAGATGGTTCTTCAACGTGTTGGGGTCTCGAGACCACTCTGACCACCAAATGTGTATAAAGTACGATTACGTTTTAAGCCAGGCATTGGATTCATCTTGTGTAGCACCAGCTGGAAGCCATTATTTTAGTGACAGTTATGAAAAAGACAGACCACATGAGCTTTTATATCAGGTGACAGGTGGCCACAGATGCTGCTAATTGGCTATAATTAGCACCAGCGTCACCTGCTATAAAAGCTCATGTGGTCCGTCTTCAGAAGTATCACTGAATGATGGCTGCTGTTTGGTTTTTGGTTGTGCTGGCGTATGCACTTTTGATGGGCGCTGATGCTAGATCAGAAGGATCCAATGTTGGGCAGAAAGAAGGAGCTGTGCTAGGTAAGGTTTGATTAATTAAATTTCTGTTTGTGATGCCTAAGACTTGTCTTTTCTACAGATGTGAAATCCAATGATGTTTCACTTGAGGAGGCTTTTAAACTTCTGCAGCGTTTGAGTTCTGCGTTGAACTTGCAAAATGAAGGTGAGGAAAAATTGGGTGTTTTGCCATCAGGCTGCCTGGGATCGTTTATTTGGAAATAGTCATGCTGAATTAAAATGTGACTCCCTCAGACAAGTCTGAACTAAAACATATTTGTGCAAGTATTAATGCATAAAACTAGCATGTGCAAGATTTTGTCAAAGGTACTGAATTTAAGTGTTGCATCAAAAATGGCTATTTATCCAAAATTTAAATGAATTCACATTTTAATAGTTCTACCTGTTGCTGGCATTAATGGCAGTGGTTGGATAACTTTTGTAGTACCCAGTTTTTTTTGTAATCTGAACTGCAACTTTTTTTTTTTTTTTTTTTTCCTCCCCCATCAATTAAATGGCAGCCAAGGATGATGTAGTGAGCCACGAGGACCATGCGCCGCACCACAACGTGAGCCACGAGGACCATGCGCCGCACCACAACGTGAGCCACGTGGACCATGCGCCGCACCACAACGTGAGCCACGAGGACCATGCGCCGCACCACAACGTGAGCCACGAGGACCATGCGCCGCACCACAACGTGAGCCACGAGGACCATGCGCCGCACCACAACGTGAGCCACGAGGACCATGCGCCGCACCACAACGTGAGCCACGAGGACCATGCGCCGCACCACAACGTGAGCCACGAGGACCATGCGCCGCACCACAACGTGAGCCACGAGGACCATGCGCCGCACCACAACGTGAGCCACGAGGACCATGCGCCGCACCACAACGTGAGCCACGAGGACCATGCGCCGCACCACAACGTGAGCCACGAGGACCATGCGCCGCACCACAACGTGAGCCACGAGGACCATGCGCCGCACCACAACGTGAGCCACGAGGACCATGCGCCGCACCACAACGTGAGCCACGAGGACCATGCGCCGCACCACAACGTGAGCCACGAGGACCATGCGCCGCACCACAACGTGAGCCACGAGGACCATGCGCCGCACCACAACGTGAGCCACGAGGACCATGCGCCGCACCACAACGTGAGCCACGAGGACCATGCGCCGCACCACAACGTGAGCCACGAGGACCATGCGCCGCACCACAACGTGAGCCACGAGGACCATGCGCCGCACCACAACGTGAGCCACGAGGACCATGCGCCGCACCACAACGTGAGCCACGTGGACCATGCGCCGCACCACAACGTGAGCCACGTGGACCAGGCGCCGCACCACAACGTGAGCCACGTGGACCAGGCGCCGCACCACAACGTGAGCCACCACGACCAGGCGCCGCACCACAATGTGAGCCATGATGTCTCAGACTATCAGGATGACACAATGGAGGATGATGTGGCAGATGTTTCAGTGAATGTTTGACCTGTTCTCTTTTCTTCATGGCTGCACCATTAATAAAAGCATGGAAGTACAATAATTTTACGTATGGTTTTTATTTTTTTTTTTTGTTCCACTCAAAACAGTCCTACAACTGACATTCTCCCATTTAACAAAGCCTTGCTATACCACCATGTCTTGCCGTATATGCCAATTGTGGGGGGTATATTTTTATAGCTTTTTTTTTTTTTGTAGCATTCACAATTCTACTTGGAAAATCTTAGGCACAACCAACACTTACCCCTCAATTTTATCTGCCCTGCTTATAAGGCTATTTCTGCAATACAGTGAAGGCCCTCAGATATATTTTCATACATGCCACTATTTATATGGAAGGCAAAAAAAAAGTGGCAAAGCATTTTCGTCATTGTCTGGCAGTTGGGATAGGGAGCTGCTGCCCCCATGACAGACTCCAGACAAGCAGTAGTAAATGCTTTTATGAGCATTAACCTTTCATGGCCAGCCACTGAACCAGAAATTGAGACCTGCAAGGACACTTTTTTTTTTTTTTTCTTCTCTCCCCCCATCAAGTTTTGTGTAGCAGCAAACAAGTTTCTACAGTAGCCAAACTTTGTAGGCTCCCACACTGAAAGTGTTTGACTCAACTAGAGGTCCTCACTCAAAAAAGGTTGGAAGAAAAAGGTCATAGAGGCAGTTGCATAAAACTTGATGCATTTATTAAAGCTGCAACAACCGAGACAAGTGCACACAATTATACATTGACTGACACATCCTGCTCCAGTCTGTCACTCAAGATTTTCATTGTAGGGGTGGTCCTGGCTCATGTTTTTGATTTATGTTCATTTTTCCTTTCGGACAGCATTGTGACAATCAAACATTACAACATACAATTTTGACATATAATAACCGAAAAGAAAAAGGGCTGGCAGGAAGAAGCATAAAGCTTATAAATTCACGCCCCCATACTAAACTAGGACGCATAAAATCAAGCAAAAATAATAAAAATCAACAGAGATGATAAAATTTCACTCAGTTCATCAAGTCCATGAAGTTAATTATCCAGTTGATTACATTCGGAGACTTTTGATTCAGGCAAATGGATTATTGAAAGTTCAGTCAGTTCATCTTCACCAGTGATTTGATCGCATGTAGTTCATGACAGAAGATTCGTTCAAATTGATTGTTGATCACTTATTGATTAGTACCATGTGGATTATCACAGTCCAGCAGCTTTAGATAACTGGGCATAGTGAAAACCATGTGTCCGACACCTCCGTCACTCAGATCCGTCTTCATCACGATTTTGGTTCATCGCGATTTTTTTCTCCAGTTCAAGCAACCTTGTGGCCATGTCTCTCCTCATTCCGTTCATGGCAAGGTTGAGTGCTGCAAGGTCGTTTTTCACCAGAGAAGTGTCATCACAGGCCTTAGTTCGGCCGGCTTGCACGCCAGTGATGGCTCTCAGGGTGGCCTCAGCCATTCCCTCTGCATTCTTCTGGCGGTCAGACATTTTGCGTAGCATACGAAACAGCCAGTGGGATCCAATCCCAAGCAGCATCAGCATAACCACCAGCACAGCCAGCAGGTAAACGTCCTCCACGTCCTCAATCTCCAAAGGCGTCAGACACAATGATCTCCACTTAGCCCAGGAATCTTCAGCATATCCAGACATGTGAGTTCCACTTGGACATGAACGTTGAGTAGGTCCAGGTCTCATCGTAAAAAAGATTTTGTCAAACGCACTTAGAGACCAGCTAATTAAATCCATACTGGTTTGTCAAAAGTTTTTGGAGCAGAGTGTCCTTTTCTCAGCACTCAGCACAGATGCTGTTTTCTTTTTTTTTTTTTTTTTTTAAGAGCTCAGAATTGTTCATTCGGTAGTCTTACCGATTCAACGTCTTGTCATCATTGCTCTTTTTTTTTTTTTTTTTTTTTTTTTTTTTTTTTTTGTGTGTGTATGTGTGCGTGCGTTTACGTGTGTTTGCGTGTGTGCGTTTGCGTGCGTGCGTGTGCGTGCGTGCGTGCAAATACGTATAAATTTATACTCATTCATTCACCTAAAACCTTATAAATATCCCATTACCCTTCGCCTTAACCAGGTACTTCAGAATCTTGCCAGAGTCGTGAGGTTTAAATGGTCAGGAGACCAGAGAAAAGGTCAGAAAAAAAAAAGAAATAAAGAGAAAAGAAAGGTAAATCAAAGTGACATCCAGCACCGACCAAACACTTCCTGCCTTCCCCATGATTACAAAATCAAAGTCTTACGCCAACCCCGGAAGCCTCTAAATTCCAGCAAATTTAGCGAGATCTCAAGAGCCCAGAGGAAAAACTAAAGAGAGGAAGGAGGGAAGGATCGATAAGGCAGAGTGAGATCCATAGAAGCCAGTACATCCAATCCATCAAGGTGAAGTCCAGCACCAACAAGACCCCTCCTGCGTGGTTACAAAACCAGAGTCTTATGCCAACCCCAGAAACCTCATACTTCTAATAAATTAAGATCTCAAGTGACCAGAGGAAAAACTAAAGAGAGGAAGGAGGGAAGGATAGATAAAGCAAAGTGAGAACCACAGACACCAGCACCAACTGATTCAAGGGGCTGTGGGAGGGAGAGGGTACTTCTGTTGAGTTTCAGTAGATGCTGGTGCGACGGATCTGGCATGCATAAGGACCACCACCAAAGAAAGAAGCCGTCAACCGCGGTCCAGCAAAGCGAGCACTCCCCCCCCCCCGGAATCCCCAGGCCGCGGCAGCACCAAGGCCACCCCCAAGCCACCCGAGCGGACACCGGTCGGCGAGCCGACCCAGACACCCGGAACACCCCCGCCCCAGCCCCGGCCCACACCCCCGAGCCCAAGGCCGCAGAACGAGGCCCAGCGGGCCCCCACAGCGCCCCACCGGTCCCCAGCCCCCATCCCCCCACGACCCCCCCGCACCCCACCCAAACCCGCCATCCACCACGACCCAGGCCCCACCACCCCCGACCCCCAAACCCCCGAACACACCCCGACCCCCAGCACCCAACCCCCCACCCACCCATACCTCCACCCCCCCCCAAACAAGCCGCCCCCCCACAGATGCTGTTTTCAAATGATTCAAGATTCAATGTCCTTGCACTTCAACAACATAGTCAGACGTGTTTACATTTCTGTGTGAAGCTCCCTCCTTGTTGCCGTTGGGGTGGGCCTGGCTCAGAGCATCATCCTTGGCTGCCCGTTAAAAGATTAAAAAAAATAAATAAATAAAAAATTGCATGCCAGATAACTTACAAACAGGACACTACGATCATGACTTCCAACCACTGTTCCATCTATTCTGTGCCAGCGATTCAGAACTATAAAATGTGCTTCCACTACATGGCAGAAGGTACAATAATTTGTCTATCCGCCTTTGGCATAATACTACTTTTAGTTACTTTGCTAAAGTTTGGGATAAATTTTGAAACACATGACTCGAGTATCTTTAAGAAAACGATATCTGTTTTTTGAGGTCATTTTTTTTTCTGATCTCCCAGATGTGGCCTCACACTTTCTAATTGTTGGGGGGGGGGGATTTCAGTTGCTGCCTTGACCCAGTGTTGGATAGGTGCTCCACAAAACCTATTATTTCATCGGCAGCAAGAACTGTAAAGACATTTATGGCCATTATCAGATTCATAGAGGTTCTTTAATCCATTCGGTTCACCACACCGATACACGTATTGACTACTTTTTGATTGATGATAGGCTCCTTCACACAATCGCTTCCTGCTCCTACAACCCGATTGTTATATCTGATCATGCTCCTCTCAGATTAGAGATGGTTCTTCAACGTGTTGGCGTCTCGAGACCACCCTGACCACCAAATGTGTATAAAGAACGATTACGTTTTAAGCCCGGCATTGGATTCATCTTGTGTAGCACCAGCTGGAAGCCATTATTTTAGTGACAGTTATGAAAAAGACAGACCACATGAGCTTTTATATCAGGTGACAGGTGGCCACAGATGCTGCTAATTGGCTATAATTAGCACCAGCGTCACCTGCTATAAAAGCTCATGTGGTCCGTCTTCAGAAGTATCACTGAATGATGGCTGCTGTTTGGTTTTTGGTTGTGCTGGCGTATGCACTTTTGATGGGCGCTGATGCTAGATCAGAAGGATCCAATGTTGGGCAGAAAGAAGGAGCTGTGCTAGGTAAGGTTTGATTAATTAAATTTCTGTTTGTGATGCCTAAGACTTGTCTTTTCTACAGATGTGAAATCCAATGATGTTTCACTTGAGGAGGCTTTTAAACTTCTGCAGCGTTTGAGTTCTGCGTTGAACTTGCAAAATGAAGGTGAGGAAAAATTGGGTGTTTTGCCATCAGGCTGCCTGGGATCGTTTATTTGGAAATAGTCATACTGAATTAAAATGTGACTCCCTCAAACAAGTCTGAACTAAAACATATTTGTGCAAGTATTAATGCATAACTAGCATGTGCAAGATTTTCTCAAAGGTACTGAATTTAAGTGTTGCATCAAAAATTACTATTTATCCAAAATTTAAATGAATTCACATTTTAATAGTTCTACCTGTTGCTGGCATTAATGGCAGTGGTTGGATCACTTTTGTAGTACCCAGTTTTTTTGTAATCTGAACTGCAACTTTTTCTTTTTTTTTTTTCCTCCCCCATCAATTAAATGGCAGCCAAGGATGATGTAGTGAGCCACGAGGACCATGCGCCGCACCACAACGTGAGCCACGTGGACCATGCGCCGCACCACAACGTGAGCCACGTGGACCATGCGCCGCACCACAACGTGAGCCACGTGGACCATGCGCCGCACCACAACGTGAGCCACGTGGACCATGCGCCGCACCACAACGTGAGCCACGTGGACCATGCGCCGCACCACAACGTGAGCCACGAGGACCATGCGCCGCACCACAACGTGAGCCACGAGGACCATGCGCCGCACCACAACGTGAGCCACGAGGACCATGCGCCGCACCACAACGTGAGCCACGAGGACCATGCGCCGCACCACAACGTGAGCCACGAGGACCATGCGCCGCACCACAACGTGAGCCACGAGGACCATGCGCCGCACCACAACGTGAGCCACGAGGACCATGCGCCGCACCACAACGTGAGCCACGAGGACCATGCGCCGCACCACAACGTGAGCCACGAGGACCATGCGCCGCACCACAACGTGAGCCACGAGGACCATGCGCCGCACCACAACGTGAGCCACGTGGACCATGCGCCGCACCACAACGTGAGCCACGTGGACCATGCGCCGCACCACAACGTGAGCCACGTGGACCATGCGCCGCACCACAACGTGAGCCACGTGGACCATGCGCCGCACCACAACGTGAGCCACGTGGACCATGCGCCGCACCACAACGTGAGCCACGTGGACCATGCGCCGCACCACAACGTGAGCCACGTGGACCATGCGCCGCACCACAACGTGAGCCACGTGGACCATGCGCCGCACCACAACGTGAGCCACGAGGACCATGCGCCGCACCACAACGTGAGCCACGAGGACCATGCGCCGCACCACAACGTGAGCCACGAGGACCATGCGCCGCACCACAACGTGAGCCACGAGGACCATGCGCCGCACCACAACGTGAGCCACGAGGACCATGCGCCGCACCACAACGTGAGCCACGAGGACCATGCGCCGCACCACAACGTGAGCCACGAGGACCATGCGCCGCACCACAACGTGAGCCACGAGGACCATGCGCCGCACCACAACGTGAGCCACGAGGACCATGCGCCGCACCACAACGTGAGCCACGAGGACCATGCGCCGCACCACAACGTGAGCCACGAGGACCATGCGCCGCACCACAACGTGAGCCACGAGGACCATGCGCCGCACCACAACGTGAGCCACGAGGACCATGCGCCGCACCACAACGTGAGCCACGAGGACCATGCGCCGCACCACAACGTGAGCCACGAGGACCATGCGCCGCACCACAACGTGAGCCACGAGGCCCATGCGCCGCACCACAACGTGAGCCACGAGGCCCATGCGCCGCACCACAACGTGAGCCACGAGGCCCATGCGCCGCACCACAACGTGAGCCACGAGGCCCATGCGCCGCACCACAACGTGAGCCACGAGGCCCATGCGCCGCACCACAACGTGAGCCACGAGGCCCATGCGCCGCACCACAACGTGAGCCACGAGGCCCATGCGCCGCACCACAACGTGAGCCACGAGGCCCATGCGCCGCACCACAACGTGAGCCACGAGGCCCATGCGCCGCACCACAACGTGAGCCACGAGGCCCAGGCGCCGCACCACAACGTGAGCCACGAGGCCCAGGCGCCGCACCACAACGTGAGCCACGAGGCCCAGGCGCCGCACCACAACGTGAGCCACGAGGCCCAGGCGCCGCACCACAACGTGAGCCACGAGGACCATGCGCCGCACCACAACGTGAGCCACGAGGACCATGCGCCGCACCACAACGTGAGCCACGAGGACCATGCGCCGCACCACAACGTGAGCCACGAGGACCATGCGCCGCACCACAACGTGAGCCACGAGGACCATGCGCCGCACCACAACGTGAGCCACGAGGACCATGCGCCGCACCACAACGTGAGCCACGAGGACCATGCGCCGCACCACAACGTGAGCCACGAGGACCATGCGCCGCACCACAACGTGAGCCACGAGGACCATGCGCCGCACCACAACGTGAGCCACGAGGACCATGCGCCGCACCACAACGTGAGCCACGAGGACCATGCGCCGCACCACAACGTGAGCCACGAGGACCATGCGCCGCACCACAACGTGAGCCACGAGGACCATGCGCCGCACCACAACGTGAGCCACGAGGACCATGCGCCGCACCACAACGTGAGCCACGAGGACCATGCGCCGCACCACAACGTGAGCCACGAGGACCATGCGCCGCACCACAACGTGAGCCACGAGGACCATGCGCCGCACCACAACGTGAGCCACGAGGACCATGCGCCGCACCACAACGTGAGCCACGAGGTCCATGCGCCGCACCACAACGTGAGCCACGAGGTCCAGGCGCCGCACCACAACGTGAGCCACGAGGTCCAGGCGCCGCACCACAACGTGAGCCACGATGTCCAGGCGCCGCACCACAACGTGAGCCACGATGTCCAGGCGCCGCACCACAACGTGAGCCACGATGTCTCAGACTATCAGGATGACACAATGGAGGATGTGTCAGATGTTTCAGTGAATGTTTGACCTGTGCTCTTTTCTTCATGGCTGCACCATTAATAAAAGCATGGAAGTACTATAATTTATTTTTTTTCTTTAACTCAAAACGCCGTCCTATGCAACTGACGTTCTCCCATTTATCAAGCTCTCCCTTACCACAGTTTGTCATGTCTGACAGTTGTCGGGGGGGGGTATTTATTTTTATTTTTTTTGGTAGCATTCACAATTCTACTCGGAAATTCTCGGGCACAACCAACACTAGGTATACCACAATTCTTTCAACTATTTTATCTGTCCTTCTTATAAGGCTGTTGCCTTAATTCAGAACTCAGATACATTTTCATTCATGTCACAGTATGCCACAATTTATATTAAAGGCAAAAATAAATCAGACGGTTGCAAAGCCATATTAGCATTTTTAGTCTGTCTGGCAGTCGGGGTAGAGCCGAACAAAAAAAGATGGCGACTGACCTCTTTCGGCCGGTGGTGGCTGGCAAAGGATCAGAATTGTCATCGGAGCATAAATGGCCCCCAACACTTCAATCAGGTTAGCTTCCTATATCTTTGAAAGTAGCTGCTGTCAAGACTATTCTAAAAAAAAAGAACACTGGATGTCTACCTGCTCGCAAATTATAGACCAATTGCAAACCTTAAAAATTTAATGTTTTTAATAACCACAATTTCTTGAGTTAAATGATTTTTGGATAAATTCCAGTCAGGTTTCTAACCATCACAGTACAGAAACGGCCCTGATTAAAGTACTGAATGATATAAGATTGAGCACTGATGCAGGGAAGGTATCAGTGCTCGTCTTGTTGGACCTCAGTGCAGCATTTGACACGATGGATCATAATATACTGTTAGACAGGCTGGAAACTTGGGTGGGGTTAAATGGAACAGTCCTTAAATGGTTCAGGTCCTATTTAGAGGAAAGGAGTTACTTTGTGACTATTGGAAATTTTGAATCTGACCGAAAAACCATGACGTGGGGTCCCTCAAGGGTCAGTCCTTGGACCCCTGTTCAGTCTGTATATGTTACCTTTGGGTCAAATGCTTCAGAACGCTGATGCTGACTATCATAGTTATGCAGAAGACACACAACTGTATTTATCAATGTCCCCAAATGAAAGCAGTTCTATTAACGTATTGTGTCATTCTCTAGAGCAAATTAACTGGATGAACCAAAATTTTCTTCAGCTAAACGAAAACAAAACGGAGCTCATTGTTTTCGGCAATAAAGAAAAGAGGATTGCTGTTAAAAAAAAGCTTGAGTCACTGTCTTTAGAAACTAAAGACCAAGTTCAGCAATCATATTAAATTCATCACTAAAACGGCCTTTTACCAACTGAAAAACATATCCAGACTGAAGGACTGCATGCTTCAAGCAGACCAAGAGCAGCTTATCCATGCTTTTATCTCCAGCAGACTCGATTACTGTAACGGTCTTCTGACTGGACTCTCTCAAAAGAACATGAGAATATTGCAGCTCATTCAGAACGCTGCAGCTCGAGTTCTGACCAAAACAAAGATAAGAACATATTACTCCAGTACTTAAGGATTTACACTGGCTCCCAGTCAGTTATTTTTCCACTGAAAATCAGTGTTTTATGCCAGGATCCCTGCATGGAATAATGATAGCCTAGCAACTTCATTGTTTGCATCAACCATTCAGAGTATATTCAGTATCGTGAATGGTGACTTGCAGAGGTTAGGTTTATATTTCACTGATTGTTTTTTCTTGTGTGCTTTGCTTTCATTTCATTGTTGATGGTTCTGACAACATGATTGCAGATCAATCTTGGAGGAGCAGCTGGAAAAATCTATTACGAAAGAAAATTTATATTCACATTCTTACGAATGAAATCTGCATTAAGAGTTTCTCCCACACATTTCATACTTATGGGTACCACAGTACTTAACACACTGTACTGTCGGTGTGGCAACGCAAGCTTTTTGTGAATTAAAATCCCTTTTGGACCTCTCTGCCTTCTCACCCTGCTTCATCGCATTTGGGTCCACAATCACACCCCAAACATAACAGCATCCCTGTGTGTGATGTTTTACAAATTGTGCATGTATGTGTTGCATGTGTGTAGCTTGACTGATTAAAATGCAAGTTTTCCCACTCACTTGAACATGTGAACATTACGTGAGGACTCACAGGAATTCCAGCGATGTCAACTGTGTCAGCCTGGACGAGACGTGTTGTTGACTCCCATTTTAATACGTCACTTTGCATCACATTTTTTTTAATCCACAAAAAGACAACGGCAGACCCAGCTTGCTACATTATGACGTCCGCGGTTATTCGGCAGGCGGGCGAGCACGTCCTAACACGTAGTTTCGTATGTCAAAGAAACCGCGTCTGACCTCCATCCAGATTGTCATTGGCTAACTTTAGCTGTCAATTTAAGCCAAACGTGAAAGGAAGTTACTTCACGTCACACCCAGCGACTCATTTTATTGGCTACGAGCAACTTCCTTGTCACTTGTCAACCTACGGGAGCAGCCGTGGTCCAAATATGGCATTTGCTGCATGTCGTGTAAGAATTGAGAATTATTTTACGGGACTTTTGACGTCGTGGCCGGGACATAATTTAGCCCAAAATACAGGGCGTCCTAGCTAACACGGGACAGTTGGCAACCCTATTCGCGACAGTTGTGGCATAGCGCGCACTACCACACATCCTTCCCGCATCGTCCCAACGAGTTGACAGTTTGCACATATTTCCCGACCCAGTTGCCAAGTTTTGTCATCACAAAAATTTTGAACGTTTAAAAATTCTTGCCCCAACATGGCACGCAGCCATGATGGGTTTACGCACACTTCACGACTAGTTCACGCACTGGCATGACTCAAGTCATGTGCCAGCCTTGCATTAGACGTTACCAATTTGTCACTTCAAGTGTACCAACTACTCAAGTCCCTACAGTATCCAAACTTTGGAGGCTCCCAAACTTAAAAAAAGTGTTTGGCTCAACACAAGGTTCCCACTAGAAAGAAAGAGGAAAAATAGGGAGAAAAACATTTAAAAAAAAAAAAAAAAGTCAGAGAGGCAGTTGCATAAAACTTGATGCATTTATTAAAGCTGCAGCAACCAACACAAGTGCACACAATTATACATGCACTGACACATCCTCCAATCTGCCACTCAAGATTTTCATTGTAGTGGTGGTCCTGGCTCAGAAAATCATCCTTGGCTGCCCGTTGAAAGATTTTGGAAAAAAAAAACAAAAAAAACAAATTGCATGTCAGAATACAAACAGGACACTACGGTCATTATTTCCAACCACTGTGCCATCTATTCTGTGCCAGTGATTCAGAACTATAAAATGTGCTTCCACAAGATGGCAGAAGGTACAAACTGTGTTCATCCACCTTTTGGCGTAATACTACTTTAATTTACTTTGCTAAAGTTCGCAATATATTTTTGGTAAACACTTGAAGAAAACAATCTTGCAAGTTTTATGCATTAATGCTTGCACAAATTTGTTTTTGTTTAGACTTTCCTCAGGCAATCACTTTTCAATCAAACATGACTATTCCCAGCAAACCAAACCTGTCCGATGGGCAAAGATCCAATTCTTCTCGCCTTTATTTTGGGGCTTCAACACATTATTCAAAGCGTGCACCAGTTCAAGAGCCCCCTCAAGTGAAACGTCATTAGATGTCACATCTGGAGAAAACAAGTCGTAGTTACCTCAACACAGACAAACAGAGATTTGAATTATCAAACTTTACCGAGTACAACGCCCTTTTTAAACCCGGCATGGGATTCATCTTGTGTAGCACCAGCTGCAAAAACTAAGGCCTCATTTCAGCATTTGGGTAAAATAAATATTAACCTTAAACACCAAACAAACAGTTTCCAACCACCTGTGTCCATCAACGTTGCATGCCCCAACACAACCAAGAGCCAAAGAGAAGCCATTATTTCAGTGACAGCTATGAAAAAGTCAGACCACATGAGCTTTTATAGCAGGTGACAGATGGCCACAGATGCTGTTAATTGGCTCTAATTAGCGCCAGCGTCACCTGCTATAAAAGCTCATGTGGTCCGTCTTTTTTGTCATTATCACTGAAATGATGGCTGGTGTTTGGCTCTTGGTTGTGCTGGTGTATGCACTTTTGATGGACACTGATGCTAGATCAGAAGGATCCAATGTTGGGCTTAAAAAGGGAGCTGTGTTAGGTAAGGTTTGATTCATCAAATCTCTGTTTGTGATGCCTTAGACTTGTCTTTTCTATAGATGTGAAATCCAATGATGTTTCACTTGAGGAGGCTTTTAAACTTCTGCAGCGTTTGAGTTCTGCGTTGAACTTGCAAAATGAAGGTGAGGAAAAATTGGGTGTTTTGCCATCAGGCTGCCTGAGACTGTTTGATATCAAAATGTTAGGCTGGATTGAAATGTGACGGCCTCAGACAAGTCTAAACTAAAACTTTTGTGCAAGCATTAATGCATAAAACTAGCATGTGTAAGATTTTCTCAAAGGTACTGAAGCTAAGTGTTGCATCAAAAATTACTATTTATCCAAAATTTGAATGAATTCACATTTTAATAGTTCTACCTGTTGCTGGCATGAATGGCAGTGGTTGGAAATCACTTTTGTAGTGCCCAGTTTTTTTGTAATCTGAACTGCAACTTTTTTTTTTTTTTTCTCCCCCATCAATTAAATGGCAGCCAAGGATGATGTAGTGAGCTACGAGGACCAGGCGCCGCACCACAACGTGAGCCACGAGGACCATGCGCCGCACCACAACGTGAGCCACGAGGACCATGCGCCGCACCACAACGTGAGCCACGAGGACCATGCGCCGCACCACAACGTGAGCCACGAGGACCATGCGCCGCACCACAACGTGAGCCACGTGGACCATGCGCCGCACCACAACGTGAGCCACGAGGACCATGCGCCGCACCACAACGTGAGCCACGAGGACCATGCGCCGCACCACAACGTGAGCCACGAGGACCATGCGCCGCACCACAACGTGAGCCACGAGGACCATGCGCCGCACCACAACGTGAGCCACGAGGACCATGCGCCGCACCACAACGTGAGCCACGAGGACCATGCGCCGCACCACAACGTGAGCCACGAGGACCATGCGCCGCACCACAACGTGAGCCACGAGGACCATGCGCCGCACCACAACGTGAGCCACGAGGACCATGCGCCGCACCACAACGTGAGCCACGAGGACCATGCGCCGCACCACAACGTGAGCCACGAGGACCATGCGCCGCACCACAACGTGAGCCACGAGGACCATGCGCCGCACCACAACGTGAGCCACGAGGACCATGCGCCGCACCACAACGTGAGCCACGAGGACCATGCGCCGCACCACAACGTGAGCCACGAGGACCATGCGCCGCACCACAACGTGAGCCACGAGGACCATGCGCCGCACCACAACGTGAGCCACGAGGACCATGCGCCGCACCACAACGTGAGCCACGAGGACCATGCGCCGCACCACAACGTGAGCCACGAGGACCATGCGCCGCACCACAACGTGAGCCACGAGGACCATGCGCCGCACCACAACGTGAGCCACGAGGACCATGCGCCGCACCACAACGTGAGCCACCACGGCCAGGCGCCGCACCACAACGTGAGCCACCACGGCCAGGCGCCGCACCACAACGTGAGCCACCACGACCAGGCGCCGCACCACAACGTGAGCCAGCACGACCAGGCGCCGCACCACAACGTGAGCCAGCACGACCAGGCGCCGCACCACAATGTGAGCCATGATGTCTCAGACTATCAGGATGACACAATGGAGGATGATGTGGCAGATGTTTCAGTGAATGTTTGACCTGTTCTCTTTTCTTCATGGCTGCACCATTAATAAAAGCATGGAAGTACAATAATTTTACGTATGTTTTTATTTTTTTTTTGTTCCACTCAAAACACTGTCCTACAACTGACATTCTACCATTTAACAAAGCCTTCCTATACCACCATGTCTTGCCGTATATGCCAATTGTGGGGGGTATATTTTTATTGCTTTTTTTTTTTTTTGTAGCATTCACAATTCTACTTGGAAAATCTTAGGCACAACCAACACTTACCCCTCAATTTTATCTGCCCTGCTTATAAGGCTGTTTCTGCAATACAGTTAAGGCCCTCAGATATATTTTCATACATGCCACGATTTATATGGAAGGCAAAAAAAAAGTGGCAAAGCCTTTTCAGCATTTTCATCATTGTCTGGCAGTTGGGGTAGGGAGCTGCTGCCCCCATGACAGACTCCAGACAAGCAGTAGTAAATGCTTTTATGAGCATTAACCTTTCATGGCCAGCCACTGAACCAGAAATTGAGACCTGCAAGGACACTTTTTTTTTTTTTTTTTTTTTTTCTTTCTTCCCCCCCCCATCAAGTTTTGTGTAGCAGCAGACAAGTTTCTACAGTAGCCAAACTTTGTAGGCTCCCACACTGAAAGTGTTTGACTCAACTAGAGGTCCTCACTCAAAAAAGGTTGGAAGAAAAAGGTCATAGAGGCAGTTGCATAAAACTTGATGCATTTATTAAAGCTGCAACAACCGAGACAAGTGCACACAATTATACATTGACTGACACATCCTGCTCCAGTCTGTCACTCAAGATTTTCATTGTAGGGGTGGTCCTGGCTCATGTTTTTGATTTATGTTCATTTTTCCTTTCGGACAGCATTGTGACAATCAAACATTACAACATACAATTTTGACATATAATAACCGAAAAGAAAAAGGGCTGGCAGGAAGAAGCATAAAGCTTATAAATTCCCGCCCCCATACTAAACTAGGACGCATAAAATCAAGCAAAAATAATAAAAATCAACAGAGATGATAAAATTTCACTCAGTTCATCAAGTCCATGAAGTTAATTATCCAGTTGATTACATTCGGAGACTTTTGATTCAGGCAAATGGATTATTGAAAGTTCAGTCAGTTCATCTTCACCAGTGATTTGATCGCATGTAGTTCATGACAGAAGATTCGTTCAAATTGATTGTTGATCACTTATTGATTAGTACCATGTGGATTATCACAGTCCAGCAGCTTTAGATAACTGGGCATAGTGAAAACCATGTGTCCGACACCTCCGTCACTCAGATCCGTCTTCATCACGATTTTGGTTCATCGCGATTTTTTTCTCCAGTTCAAGCAACCTTGTGGCCATGTCTCTCCTCATTCCGTTCATGGCAAGGTTGAGTGCTGCAAGGTCGTTTTTCACCAGAGAAGTGTCATCACAGGCCTTAGTTCGGCCGGCTTGCACGCCAGTGATGGCTCTCAGGGTGGCCTCAGCCATTCCCTCTGCATTCTTCTGGCGGTCAGACATTTTGCGTAGCATACGAAACAGCCAGTGGGATCCAATCCCAAGCAGCATCAGCATAACCACCAGCACAGCCAGCAGGTAAACGTCCTCCACGTCCTCAATCTCCAAAGGCGTCAGACACAATGATCTCCACTTAGCCCAGGAATCTTCAGCATATCCAGACATGTGAGTTCCACTTGGACATGAACGTTGAGTAGGTCCAGGTCTCATCGTAAAAAAGATTTTGTCAAACGCACTTAGAGACCAGCTAATTAAATCCATACTGGTTTGTCAAAAGTTTTTGGAGCAGAGTGTCCTTTTCTCAGCACTCAGCACAGATGCTGTTTTCAAATGATTCAAGATTCAATGTCCTTGCACTTCAACAACATAGTCAGACGTGTTTACATTTCTGTGTGAAGCTCCCTCCTTGTTGCCGTTGGGGTGGGCCTGGCTCAGAGCATCATCCTTGGCTGCCCGTTAAAAGATTAAAAAAAATAAATAAATAAAAAATTGCATGCCAGATAACTTACAAACAGGACACTACGATCATGACTTCCAACCACTGTTCCATCTATTCTGTGCCAGCGATTCAGAACTATAAAATGTGCTTCCACTACATGGCAGAAGGTACAATAATTTGTCTATCCGCCTTTGGCATAATACTACTTTTAGTTACTTTGCTAAAGTTTGGGATAAATTTTGAAACACATGACTCGAGTATCTTTAAGAAAACGATATCTGTTTTTTGAGGTCATTTTTTTTCTGATCTCCCAGATGTGGCCTCACACTTTCTAATTGTTGGGGGGGGGATTTCAGTTGCTGCCTTGACCCAGTGTTGGATAGGTGCTCCACAAAACCTATTATTTCATTGGCAGCAAGAACTGTAAAGACATTTATGGCCGAACTTGCATTATCAGATTCATGGAGGTTCTTTAATCCATTCGGTTCACCACACCGATACACGTATTGACTATTTTTTGATTGATGATAGGCTCCTTCACACAATCGCTTCCTGCTCCTACAACCCGATTGTTATATCTGATCATGCTCCTCTCAGATTAGAGATGGTTCTTCAACGTGTTGGGGTCTCGAGACCACCCTGGAGATTGAATGATCAACTTCTTAGTGATGAGGAATTCCTAAACTTCATTGCTGGCCTAGTTGACCTTTTCGTGAGTACAAATGTGACCCCACAGATATCATCATCAACTTATGGGAGACATTTAAAGTATTTATTAAGGGAGGGATAATTTCATTTGTCTCCCACAAGAATAGACTGAAAAGGGAACGTTTGTCTATACTAACACGGTGTATTGGACAATTGGATGAGATATATGTTACATCACCATCCCCAAATGTGTATAAAGAACGATTACGTTTTAAGCCCGGCATTGGATTCATCTTGTGTAGCACCAGCTGGAAGCCATTATTTTAGTGACAGTTATGAAAAAGACAGACCACATGAGCTTTTATATCAGGTGACAGGTGGCCACAGATGCTGCTAATTGGCTATAATTAGCACCAGCGTCACCTGCTATAAAAGCTCATGTGGTCCGTCTTCAGAAGTATCACTGAATGATGGCTGCTGTTTGGTTTTTGGTTGTGCTGGCGTATGCACTTTTGATGGGCGCTGATGCTAGATCAGAAGGATCCAATGTTGGGCAGAAAGAAGGAGCTGTGCTAGGTAAGGTTTGATTAATTACATTTCTGTTTGTGATGCCTAAGACTTGTCTTTTCTACAGATGTGAAATCCAATGATGTTTCACTTGAGGAGGCTTTTAAACTTCTGCAGCGTTTGAGTTCTGCGTTGAACTTGCAAAATGAAGGTGAGGAAAAATTGGGTGTTTTGCCATCAGGCTGCCTGGGATCGTTTATTTGGAAATAGTCATGCTGAATTAAAATGTGACTCTCTCAGACAAGTCTGAACTAAAACATATTTGTGCAAGTATTAATGCATAAAACTAGCATGTGCAAGATTTTCTCAAAGGTACTGAATTTAAGTGTTGCATCAAAAATTACTATTTATCCAAAATTTAAATGAATTCACATTTTAATAGTTCTACCTGTTGCTGGCATTAATGGCAGTGGTTGGATAACTTTTGTAGTACCCAGTTTTTTTTGTAATCTGAACTGCAACTTTTTTTTTTTTTTTTTCCTCCCCCATCAATTAAGTGGCAGCCAAGGATGATGTAGTGAGCCACGAGGACCATGCGCCGCACCACAACGTGAGCCACGAGGACCATGCGCCGCACCACAACGTGAGCCACGTGGACCATGCGCCGCACCACAACGTGAGCCACGAGGACCATGCGCCGCACCACAACGTGAGCCACGAGGACCATGCGCCGCACCACAACGTGAGCCACGAGGACCATGCGCCGCACCACAACGTGAGCCACGAGGACCATGCGCCGCACCACAACGTGAGCCACGAGGACCATGCGCCGCACCACAACGTGAGCCACGAGGACCATGCGCCGCACCACAACGTGAGCCACGAGGACCATGCGCCGCACCACAACGTGAGCCACGAGGACCATGCGCCGCACCACAACGTGAGCCACGAGGACCATGCGCCGCACCACAACGTGAGCCACGAGGACCATGCGCCGCACCACAACGTGAGCCACGAGGACCATGCGCCGCACCACAACGTGAGCCACGAGGACCATGCGCCGCACCACAACGTGAGCCACGAGGACCATGCGCCGCACCACAACGTGAGCCACGAGGACCATGCGCCGCACCACAACGTGAGCCACGAGGACCATGCGCCGCACCACAACGTGAGCCACGAGGACCATGCGCCGCACCACAACGTGAGCCACGAGGACCATGCGCCGCACCACAACGTGAGCCACGAGGACCATGCGCCGCACCACAACGTGAGCCACGAGGACCATGCGCCGCACCACAACGTGAGCCAGCACGAGGACCATGCGCCGCACCACAACGTGAGCCAGCACGAGGACCATGCGCCGCACCACAACGTGAGCCAGCACGAGGACCATGCGCCGCACCACAACGTGAGCCAGCACGAGGACCATGCGCCGCACCACAACGTGAGCCAGCACGAGGACCATGCGCCGCACCACAACGTGAGCCAGCACGAGGACCATGCGCCGCACCACAACGTGAGCCAGCACGAGGACCATGCGCCGCACCACAACGTGAGCCAGCACGAGGACCATGCGCCGCACCACAACGTGAGCCAGCACGAGGACCATGCGCCGCACCACAACGTGAGCCAGCACGAGGACCATGCGCCGCACCACAACGTGAGCCAGCACGAGGACCATGCGCCGCACCACAACGTGAGCCAGCACGAGGACCATGCGCCGCACCACAACGTGAGCCAGCACGAGGACCATGCGCCGCACCACAACGTGAGCCAGCACGAGGACCATGCGCCGCACCACAACGTGAGCCAGCACGAGGACCATGCGCCGCACCACAACGTGAGCCAGCACGAGGACCATGCGCCGCACCACAACGTGAGCCAGCACGAGGACCATGCGCCGCACCACAACGTGAGCCAGCACGAGGACCATGCGCCGCACCACAACGTGAGCCAGCACGAGGACCATGCGCCGCACCACAACGTGAGCCAGCACGAGGACCATGCGCCGCACCACAACGTGAGCCAGCACGAGGACCATGCGCCGCACCACAACGTGAGCCAGCACGAGGACCATGCGCCGCACCACAACGTGAGCCAGCACGAGGACCATGCGCCGCACCACAACGTGAGCCAGCACGAGGACCATGCGCCGCACCACAACGTGAGCCAGCACGAGGACCATGCGCCGCACCACAACGTGAGCCAGCACGAGGACCATGCGCCGCACCACAACGTGAGCCAGCACGAGGACCATGCGCCGCACCACAACGTGAGCCAGCACGAGGACCATGCGCCGCACCACAACGTGAGCCAGCACGAGGACCATGCGCCGCACCACAACGTGAGCCAGCACGAGGACCATGCGCCGCACCACAACGTGAGCCAGCACGAGGACCATGCGCCGCACCACAACGTGAGCCAGCACGAGGACCATGCGCCGCACCACAGCGTGAGCCAGCACGAGGACCATGCGCCGCACCACAACGTGAGCCAGCACGAGGACCATGCGCCGCACCACAACGTGAGCCAGCACGAGGACCATGCGCCGCACCACAACGTGAGCCAGCACGAGGACCATGCGCCGCACCACAACGTGAGCCAGCACGAGGACCATGCGCCGCACCACAACGTGAGCCAGCACGAGGACCATGCGCCGCACCACAACGTGAGCCAGCACGAGGACCATGCGCCGCACCACAACGTGAGCCAGCACGAGGACCATGCGCCGCACCACAACGTGAGCCAGCACGAGGACCATGCGCCGCACCACAACGTGAGCCGCCACGAGGACCATGCGCCGCACCACAACGTGAGCCGCCACGAGGACCATGCGCCGCACCACAACGTGAGCCGCCACGAGGACCATGCGCCGCACCACAACGTGAGCCGCCACGAGGACCATGCGCCGCACCACAACGTGAGCCGCCACGAGGACCATGCGCCGCACCACAACGTGAGCCAGCACGAGGACCATGCGCCGCACCACAACGTGAGCCAGCACGAGGACCATGCGCCGCACCACAACGTGAGCCAGCACGAGGACCATGCGCCGCACCACAACGTGAGCCAGCACGAGGACCATGCGCCGCACCACAACGTGAGCCAGCACGAGGACCATGCGCCGCACCACAACGTGAGCCAGCACGAGGACCATGCGCCGCACCACAACGTGAGCCAGCACGAGGACCATGCGCCGCACCACAACGTGAGCCAGCACGAGGACCATGCGCCGCACCACAACGTGAGCCAGCACGAGGACCATGCGCCGCACCACAACGTGAGCCAGCACGAGGACCATGCGCCGCACCACAACGTGAGCCAGCACGAGGACCATGCGCCGCACCACAACGTGAGCCAGCACGAGGACCATGCGCCGCACCACAACGTGAGCCAGCACGAGGACCATGCGCCGCACCACAACGTGAGCCAGCACGAGGACCATGCGCCGCACCACAACGTGAGCCAGCACGAGGACCATGCGCCGCACCACAACGTGAGCCAGCACGAGGACCATGCGCCGCACCACAACGTGAGCCAGCACGAGGACCATGCGCCGCACCACAACGTGAGCCAGCACGAGGACCATGCGCCGCACCACAACGTGAGCCAGCACGAGGACCATGCGCCGCACCACAACGTGAGCCAGCACGAGGACCATGCGCCGCACCACAACGTGAGCCAGCACGAGGACCATGCGCCGCACCACAACGTGAGCCAGCACGAGGACCATGCGCCGCACCACAACGTGAGCCACCACGAGGACCATGCGCCGCACCACAACGTGAGCCACCACGAGGACCATGCGCCGCACCACAACGTGAGCCACGAGGACCATGCGCCGCACCACAACGTGAGCCACGAGGACCAGGCGCCGCACCACAACGTGAGCCACCACGACCAGGCGCCGCACCACAATGTGAGCCACCACGACCAGGCGCCGCACCACAATGTGAGCCATGATGTCTCAGACTATCAGGATGACACAATGGAGGATGATGTGGCAGATGTTTCAGTGAATGTTTGACCTGTTCTCTTTTCTTCATGGCTGCACCATTAATAAAAGCATGGAAATACTATAATTTTATGTATTTATTTTTTTTGTTCCACTCAAAACACCGTCCTACAACTGACATGCCCCATTTAACAAAGCTCTCCTTTACCACCATGTCTTGTCGTACATGCCAATTGTGGGGGGTATATTTTTATTGCTTTTTTTTTTTTTTTTTTTTTGTAGCATTCACAATTCTACTTGGAAAATCTTAGGCACAAGCAACACTTGCTTTCCCTCAATTTTATCTGCCCCGCTTATAAGGCTGTTTCTGTAATACAGTTAAGGCCCTCAGATATTTTTTCATACATGCCACGATTTATATTGAAGGCAAAGAAGTGGCAAAGCCTTTTCAGCATTTTTGTCATCGATTGTCTGGCAGTTGGGGTAGGCAAGCAGTAGAAAATGCTTTTATGAGCATTAACCTTTCATGGCCAGCCACTGAGCCAGAAATTAAGACCTTGAAGGACACATTTTTTATTTTTCCCCCCATTAAGTTTTGTGTAGCAGCATGCAATGTTGAGGAAAAAAAAAAAAGATACCTAAGCCAAGTAAGACTTTACAAATTCGTCACTTCAAGTGTTCCAACAACTCAGAAGTTTATACAGTAGCCAAACTTTGTAGGCACCTGAACTGAAAGTGTTTGACTCAAAACGAGGTTCACACTCAAACGTTGGGGGAGGATCAGAGAGGCAGTTGCATAAAACTTGATGCATTTATTAAAGCTGCAACAACTGAGACAAGTGCACACAATTATACATTCACTGACACATCCTGCTCCAGTCTGTCACTCTCAACATTTTCATTGTAGTGGTGGTCCTGGCTCATGTTGCCGTTGGGGTGGGCCTGGCTCAGAGCATCATCCTTGGCTGCCCGCTGAAAGATTATATATATAAAAAAAAAAAGTCCTATAATTTACAAACAGGACACTACGATCATGATTTCCAACCACTGTGCCATCTATTCTGTGCCAGCGATTCAGAACTATAAAATGTGCTTCCACTCGATGGCAGAAGGTACAACAATTTGTCTATCCGCATTTTGGCATAATACTACTTTCAGTTAGTTTGCTAAGTTTGGGATAAATTTTTGGTGAAACACACAACTCGAGTGTCTTTAAGAAAACGATCCTGCAATTTTTATGCATTAATGCTTGCACAAATTTGTTTTTGTTTCAACTTGCTTCAGGTAATCACTCTTTATAATTTTAAACACCAAACTAGTGATGTGCTTCTCGGGTCGAATCCCTGAAGCGTGTGCCGAGTAATGTAGATGAGTGGTTCATGAACGGCGATTCAATGCGTGTGTCGATGACGTACGTGATGACGTTTGAAGCCCCGCGAAGCGGGTGTACCACGTGACTGATTCAGGAAATGATTCGCTAGGTTTGAGTGTAGTTCGAAATAAAAGCGGCAAAGAAACGCTATGGATTCCCCTTCACTTTTTGTGTTTTCGGGTCCCTTACTGCGGTACTTCTTTGCATTTTGCATTCGATTTGACCGACGACGACGAGCTTCTTTTTTTGCGATGGAGTTCAAGGAACCAGCAAGAAAGAGAAGAAAATATCCCCAGAGTTGAAAATCCCCTTCAGTACTGGGAATCACAGAAATATGCGCTTCCAAGTTTATACAAACTTGCTGTCTCATATCTATGCACCCCTGCTTCATCAGTACCATGTGAAAGAGTTTTTTCAAAAGCAGGTGAAATTCTATGCACAAAAAGAAACCGCCTGAGTCCAAAAACTTTGGAAAAAATATTGTTTTTAAATAAAAATGAATAAGCACTTTATTTTACCTCATTTTTTCACATTTTCACTTGTTGCATAAGCACAAACATAGACAAAGTAACACAGAACAATTCATGTTAAAACACTCTTCAAATATATATTCTTTTGTATTTAGAGCATGATTTACACCCCACCATTTTATTGCATGCACCAAGCATGTTATACATTTTCTGTCCACATGATGGCGTAGTCGAGGAAATGAATCATCTTGAAGCCCCTACGTGTGTGTGAAGCATTTCACTGCAGGGCTTTACTGCTTTACGGGGCTTCATTTTGCCATCACTACACCAAACAAACAAATTGTTACCAACTACCTGTGTCCATTAACAACGCATGCCCCAACACAGCCAAGAGCCAAGACGGAGCCATTATTTCAGTGACAGCTATGAAAAGGACAGATCACATGAGCTTTTACAGCAGGTGACAGGTTGCCACAGATGCTGCTAATTGGCTCTAATTAGCACCAGCGTCACCTGCTATAAAAGCTCATGTGGTCCTACTTTTTCAGATTTATCACAGAAATGATGGCTGCTGTTTGGTTCTTGGTTGTGCTGGCATATGTGCTTTTGATGGGCGCTGATGCTAGATCAGAAGGATCCAATGTTGGGCTTAAAAAGGGAGCTGTGCTAGGTAAGGTTTGATTAATCAAATGTCTGTTTGTGATGCCTAAGACTTGTCTTTTCTACAGATGTGAAATCCAATGATGTTTCACTTGAGGAGGCTTTTAAACTTCTGCAGCGTTTGAGTTCTGCGTTGAACTTGCAAAATGAAGGTGAGGAAAAATTGGGGTGTTTTGCCATCAGGCAGCCTGAGACTGTTTGATATCAAAATGTTAGGCTGGATTGAAATGTGACGGCCTCAGACAAGTCAAAACTAAAACAAATTTGTGTAAGCATTAATACATAAAACTAACATGTGCAAGGTTTTCTGAAAAGATACTGAAGCTAAGTGTTGCATCAAAAAAAGACTATTCAAAACTCGAGTAAATTCACATTTTAATAGTTCTACTTGTTGCTGGCATTAATGGCACAGTGCTTGGAAATCACAACTGTAGTGGCCAGTTTTTTCTAATCTGAATTGCAACTCTCCCCCCCTTTCCCCATCAATTAAATGGCAGCCAAGGATGATGCAGTGAGCCACGAGGACCATGCGCCGCACCACAACGTGAGCCAGCACGAGGACCATGCGCCGCACCACAACGTGAGCCAGCACGAGGACCAGGCGCCTCACCACAACGTGAGCCAGCACGAGGACCAGGCGCCTCACCACAACGTGAGCCAGCACGAGGACCAGGCGCCGCACCACAACGTGAGCCAGCACGAGGACCAGGCGCCGCACCACAACGTGAGCCAGCACGAGGACCAGGCGCCGCACCACAACGTGAGCCAGCACGAGGACCAGGCGCCGCACCACAACGTGAGCCAGCACGAGGACCAGGCGCCGCACCACAACGTGAGCCAGCACGAGGACCAGGCGCCGCACCACAACGTGAGCCAGCACGAGGACCAGGCGCCGCACCACAACGTGAGCCAGCACGAGGACCAGGCGCCGCACCACAACGTGAGCCAGCACGAGGACCAGGCGCCGCACCACAACGTGAGCCAGCACGAGGACCAGGCGCCGCACCACAACGTGAGCCAGCACGAGGACCAGGCGCCGCACCACAACGTGAGCCAGCACGAGGACCAGGCGCCGCACCACAACGTGAGCCAGCACGAGGACCAGGCGCCGCACCACAACGTGAGCCAGCACGAGGACCAGGCGCCGCACCACAACGTGAGCCAGCACGAGGACCAGGCGCCGCACCACAACGTGAGCCAGCACGAGGACCAGGCGCCGCACCACAACGTGAGCCAGCACGAGGACCAGGCGCCGCACCACAACGTGAGCCAGCACGAGGACCAGGCGCCGCACCACAACGTGAGCCAGCACGAGGACCAGGCGCCGCACCACAACGTGAGCCAGCACGAGGACCAGGCGCCGCACCACAACGTGAGCCAGCACGACGTCTCTGACTATCAGGATGATGCAATGGAGGACGCTGTGGCAGATGTTTCAGTGAATGTTTGACCTGTGCTCTTTTTCATGGCTGACCATTAATAAAAGCATGGAATTACTATAAGTTTTTTTTTCTTTTCTTTTTTCCTGTCACTCAAGACACTGTCCTACTTAACTGACATTCACCCATTTATCAAGCAAATACATCAGATATCTTTTAACCATAGAAAGTTTACATTCACTAGTCTTTGAAGGTGCTTTATTGCCTTGGAGTTAAGTTCCTCTTTCCTGCAATCTACTCTGAACAAATGTCCTGATGTTGAATACACTTGCACCAGCTCCAAACAAATAGTGAGAAGTTGAATAAATGTTTTACAATTTTATATATAATAAGACAATATTGCATAAATTGTACACAAACTTGTCAAGGCAATCCCCTGTAATGTGATTGCAAAGGACATTTAAATTTACGCATTGACTCGAGCAGCAATCTTCTCCCATGCTGCCGCCTTGTGTGAGTTGCTGCAATGTTCTTTGCCTTTTTTTTTTTTTTTTTATAATGACATGTTCAAATTTGACATATGATCGCATTAAGATTTTCTGTTGATGGGCAAACAAAAAGTATAGAAGCGGAGGGCGGCACCACGCCTGTTGCCATGGTGACTTGACAAATCAGGGCTCTGTTGATACAACTGATCGGAATCAACTGTGCTGGAACCGAAAACAGTTTCCTATCTGAGGGTATGTGAACACATTCAGGGTCAATCTCAGTTTGTTGAACCTGCTTTGTGAAATACACCCCTGGACAGCTGTTCCAGTTTACTAGTAGGGCGC
This sequence comes from Festucalex cinctus, assembly GCF_051991245.1. Lineage (NCBI taxonomy): Eukaryota > Metazoa > Chordata > Actinopteri > Syngnathiformes > Syngnathidae > Festucalex > Festucalex cinctus. The sequence continues at coordinate 19,255,277 of NC_135427.1, read as the reverse complement.
CCCGGGGATTACCCAGAACATCTCAGATGCCTTGGGGACATCTTGGGATCCTGGCAGAGGGGTTGGATAGTACGGCCAGGGAGAGGGAAGTCAAGGCCTCCCTGTTGGAGCTGCTGCCCCCTTGACAGAGTCCAGACAAGCAGTAGAAAATGCTTTAATGAGCATTAACCTTTCATGGCCAGCCACTGAACCAGAAATTGAGACCTGCAAGGACAGTCTTTTCCATCATTAAGTTTTGAGTGCAGCAGCAAATAATGTTGAGCCCCTACTACCCCAAAAAAGAAAAGCCATATTTGTGATGCCTAAGTCAAGTAAGACTTTACCAATTAGTCACTTCAAGTGTACAAACTACTCAGTTTCTACAGTAGCCAAACTGAACTGAGTGACAGCATTTGACTCAACACAAGATTCCCACTCAAAAAAAAAGTTGGGGGAAGGGAATAAAAAAAAAAAAAAGGTCATAGAGGCAGTTGTATAAAACTTGATGCATTTATTAAAGCTGTTGCAAGCAAGGCAAGTGCACACAATTATACATTCACTGACACATTATCCTCCATTCTGTCACTCAAGATTTTCATTGTAGTGGTGGTCCTGACTCATGTTGCTGTGGTGGTGGTCCTGGCGCAAAGCATTCTGAGCTGCCAGTTGAAAGCAATTTTTTTTTTTAAAGTTGCATTTTAGATCATTTAAAAAAAAACAACTCATGATTTCCAACTACTATGCTATCTATTCTGTGGCAGTGATTCAGAACTATTGAAAATATGCTTATACTTGATGGCAGAACGTACAATAATCTGTGTCCATCCGGCTGTTGGCATAATACTTCATGTTAAATTGCTGAAATTTGGGATAAATTGTCATTTTTGGTGCAACATTCTACTTCAGTATCGTTAAGAAAACTTTGCACGTGCTAATTTAATGCATTAATGCTTGCATAAATGCGTTTTGATTTAGACTTGCCTCAGGCAATCACATTTCAATCCAACATGACTATTCCCAGTGAACCCAGGTAGTCCGATGGTCAATCACACAATTTTTCCTCACCATTATTTTGGCGCTTCCATGCCAAATTCAAAGCCTGCAGAAGTTTATAAGCCCATGTGCTCTTGTGTCCATCAAGAGCACATGGGCCAAACAGCAGCCATTATTTCAGTAACAGCTATGAAAAGAACAGATCACATGAGCTTTTATAGCAGGTGACAGGTGGCCACAGATGCTGTTAATTTGGCTCTAATGAGTGCCAGCGTCACCTGCTATAAAAGCTCATGTGGTCCGTCTTTTTTGTCATTATCACTGAAATGATGGCTGCTGTTTGGTTCTTGGTCGTGCTGGCGTATGCACTTTTGATGGGCACTGATGCTAGATCAGAAGGATCCAATGTTGGGCAGAAAGAAGGAGCTGTGCTAGGTAAGGTTTGATTAATCAAATCTCTGTTTGTGATGCCTTAGACTTGTCTTTCCTACAGATGTGAAATCCAATGATGTTTCACTTGAGGAGGCTTTTAAACTTCTGCAGCGTTTGAGTTCTGCGTTGAACTTGCAAAATGAAGGTGAGAAAAAAAAATGGGTGTTTTGCCATCAGGCTGCCTGAGACTGTTTGATATCAAAATGTTAGGCTGGATTGAAATGTGACGGCCTCAGACAAGTCAAAACTAAAACAAATTTGTATAAGCATTAATACATAAAACTAGCATGTGCGAGATTTTCTCAAAGGTACTGAAACTAAGTGTTGCATCAAAAATGACTATTTATCCAAAACTTGATTAAATTCACATTCTAATAGTTCTACCTGTTGGCATTAAAGGCACAGTGCTTGGAAATCACAACCGTAGTGCCTGGTTTTTTTTTGTACTCTGAACTGCAACTCCCCCCTTCCCCATCAATTAAATGGCAGCCAAGGATGATGCAGTGAGCCACGAGGACCAGGCGCCGCACCACAACGTGAGCCAGCACGAGGACCAGGCGCCGCACCACAACGTGAGCCAGCACGAGGACCAGGCGCCGCACCACAACGTGAGCCAGCACGAGGACCAGGCGCCGCACCACAACGTGAGCCAGCACGAGGACCAGGCGCCGCACCACAACGTGAGCCAGCACGAGGACCAGGCGCCGCACCACAACGTGAGCCAGCACGAGGACCAGGCGCCGCACCACAACGTGAGCCAGCACGAGGACCAGGCGCCGCACCACAACGTGAGCCAGCACGAGGACCAGGCGCCGCACCACAACGTGAGCCAGCACGAGGACCAGGCGCCGCACCACAACGTGAGCCAGTACGAGGACCAGGCGCCGCACCACAACGTGAGCCAGCACGAGGACCAGGCGCCGCACCACAACGTGAGCCAGCACGAGGACCAGGCGCCGCACCACAACGTGAGCCAGCACGAGGACCAGGCGCCGCACCACAACGTGAGCCAGCACGAGGACCAGGCGCCGCACCACAATGTGAGCCACCACGTCTCAGACTATCAGGATGACACAATGGAGGACGATGTGGCAGAAGTTTCAGTGAATGTTTGACCTGTGCTCTTTTCTTCATGGCTGCACCATTAATAAAAGCATGGAAGTACTATAATTTTATTTTTCCTCCACTCAAAATGCCATCCTCTGCAAACACTCTCCCATTTATCAAGCTCTACTTTAACATGTCTTGTCATATCTGTTTTGTCATTGACAGTTGTTGTGGGGGGTATATGTAGGATTCACATTTCTACTCAAATTGTTGGGCACAACCAACACTTGCTATACCTCAATTCTTTGAACTATTTTATCCGTCCCACTTATAAGGCTGTTGCCTTAATTCAGAAAAGGCCCTAAGATACATTTTCATACATGTCAGCATGTTATGATTTATATTAAAGGCAAAAAAAATAAAATAAAATAAAATCAGTTGGTAAGCAAGACGGTGGCAAAGCCATTTATGCATTTTTGTCCTTGTTGGGGTAGGGCCCAACAAAATATGGTGTCTTACCTCTTTAGGCAAATGTTGGCTGGCAAATGCTCATTGTCATCTGTAGGAGCATAAATGGCCCAATCACTTAAATCAGGTGACTTCCTAAATCTCTGAAAGTAGCTACTGTCAAGACTATCCTAAAAGAGTGCTGGATGTCTCCCTGCTAGCAAATTAGACAAATTGCAAACCTTAACCAAAAATGTTGGAAATGTGGTTTTTAATAAAAATTTCTTGGTTAAATTTTTTTATTTTTTTTTATACATTCCAGTCAGGTTTCTGACTTTATCACAGTACAGAAACAGCTCTGTTTAAAGCACTGAATGATGTAAGATTGATCACTGATGCAGGGAATGATATCGTTTGTCTTGTTGGACCTCAGTGCAGCATTTGACACGATTGGTCATATTCTTTTGGACAGGCTGGAAACTTGGGTGGGGTTAAATGGAACCAGGGCCGGCCCAGGCTACAGGCGAGCTAGGCGGTCGCCTAGGGCGCCATCTTGTGGAGGGGGCGCCAAATTGCAGAAAGGAAAAAAAATAAAATTTAAAAAACACAAACACAAAAAGCCCTCCCCCCCTCTCGTGTTTTCTAGCATAAAATTTTATATAGCAAATATATTTTATTGAGTTCCTTTTTTTTTTTAATTACTTCTATTTCAAATAAATGTGAGTTCACGACCTGCTGTCCTGGCGCTAGTGATGGCAAAATGAAGCCCCGTAAAGCAGTAAAGCCCTGCAGTGAAATGCTTCACACACACGTAGGGGCTTCAAGATGATTCATTTCCTCGACTACGCCATCATGTGGACAGAAAATGTATAACATGCTTGGTGCATGCAATAAAATGGTGGGGTGTAAATCATGCTCTAAATACAAAAGAATATATATTTGAAGAGTGTTTTAACATGAATTGTTCTGTGTTACTTTGTCTATGTTTGTGCTTATGCAACAAGTGAAAATGTGAAAAAATGAGGTAAAATAAAGTGCTTATTCATTTTTATTTAAAAACAATATTTTTTCCAAAGTTTTTGGACTCAGGCGGTTTCTTTTTGTGCATAGAATTTCACCTGCTTTTGAAAAAACTCTTTCACATGGTACTGATGAAGCAGGGGTGCATAGATATGAGACAGCAAGTTTGTATAAACTTGGAAGCGCATATTTCTGTGATTCCCAGTACTGAAGGGGATTTTCAACTCTGGGGATATTTTCTTCTCTTTCTTGCTGGTTCCTTGAACTCCATCGCAAAAAAAGAAGCTCGTCGTCGTCGGTCAAATCGAATGCAAAATGCAAAGAAGTACCGCAGTAAGGGACCCGAAAACACAAAAAGTGAAGGGGAATCCATAGCGTTTCTTTGCCGCTTTTATTTCGAACTACACTCAAACCTAGCGAATCATTTCCTGAATCAGTCACGTGGTACACCCGCTTCGCGGGGCTTCAAACGTCATCACGTACGTCATCGACACACGCATTGAATCGCCGTTCATGAACCACTCATCTACATTACTCGGCACACGCTTCAGGGATTCGACCCGAGAAGCACATCACTACCTGGCGCCCTGAACCTGACCCGCTGCTGCCGCTTACAATGAATGAAAGGTAGGGGGAGGGGTCGTATATCATCTCAGAGTGTAGTGTCAGCACTTTAGAAAGATAGATAGATGGTTGGCACACTTGTGTTGTTTATACATTGACATCGACAACAATGAAAAGGTCCAAGCCTTCAGGTGCTGCATTAAGAAAGCGGCGAAAGGAGGAGGAGGAAAAACGGGCCCAGGGTAGAGGTATGTATGTCAGTCAATCATCATTGTTTATAAAATAAACACGAAAATAGTGTTCGCTTCTTAGCTTGCTTGTAACTTGTTTACTGCACCATTACATCCATGCTAGTAGCTACTTTGCACACAAGAGTGGGGCAACGCTTGCTGAGTTTAAACTAAAACAGCCAGTAAGTCCAGATCCCTGCAAATGGATTTGCACAAGTCATTGTTTCACATAACCACATTAATTTATTAATTTATTGAAAATAAGAATTATGTGCTGGTTTAATGTAAACATCGATATAGTAAATGCATTTTTTTTTTAACTAGATGCGCTGAGAAAATATTTGCAGCCACAACAAGCACCTGCAGAAGCTGTGGTAAACAATCCTTCAGTGTCATCTTCACCAAAGGCTACTGAATGTAAGTGCATGGATGGTGCATTTAATACAAAAAGCCATAATTTCTGACATTGTATTCTATCATAATGCAAATGGATTTGTTTTCCCTGCTTTAACACCAAAATAATTTGAAGTGATGTATTTTGTTTAATGTACAGCTGAAGCAACAGCCAGTCAAGCACCAATCAGCAGTACTTTGAGTGACACAAAGCTCGATCTTCTAGATCCAGGTGACTATTTCAGTTATATCAGCTATTGCTGCATCATGTACAGTGCTCAGCATATATGAGTATACCACCTTTGAAAAATTTAAAGATTTTGTTCAATATCTCCCCGCGACCCTTGTGAGGAATAAGCGGTCAAGAAAATGGATGGATGGATGGATGTTCAATATCTCAATAAACATAAGAACAATTTCCAAAATATTGACAAAATGTTTTCTGTAGAATACGCACTTGACTCACAACATGAAAGTAAGGTTGTAATAGGATGCATAGATTACAAAATCTTCAATTTAATCAAATTAACTAATGCAAAAAAACAAAACAAAAAAAAAAGCAACCCACAACAAAAACGACTACATCTAGTATTTTCTATGAGCTCCATGACTGTTATGGGTAGCAACATGTCTGCTAGGCCTGGAATTAACAAGCCTTTTTCTCGGGGTCTACTTATTTGTGCAATATGTACTCTAATAAATAAAAAAATAAAAAAAACTCTTAGCAGAGATGCAGTCATTTCCTTCCTGGCCAAAATCCAATATGTCAAGCATGGAACTTTTAGTTTTTCTAGAGGAGAAAAAACTTAGAGAAATCTATCCCAACATGTGGGTAGCACTCAGAGTGGCCGCTACCATACCAGTGACTGTAGCATCAGCTGAGAGATGCTTTTCCAAGCTTAAACTAATAAAAAACTATTTAAGGTCTACCATGTCACAAGAACGGCTAACTAGAGTGGCACTTATCAGCATCAATCAAGAAGTATCCAGGCAGCTATCCTTTGACGCACCAATTGATGCCTTTGCTGCAAGGAGGTCCCGGCGTGCACTATTTTAAGTATTTGCCGTTATGTTCCTAAGTTATTTAGTGAAGTTTTTTTGCACACTATTCACATTATCTGTGAATCACCTTATTGCCAAAGTTTTACGATATATCAAAGTTTGTATATTGATACATTTACTGTTTTTTGTATCTTACACAATTATTAATGTACATAGTGAAAACATTTTGAGGTTTTAAATACTGTTATTTTGCAAAAATTGCAATAAAAAGTTGCATTGCATTGTACTTCTGTTATTTTTCTTATTTTTATTTGTTTGTGGAATTTGGTATTTATTGTGTGGTGTGCTATTGAATATAATATATCTATAATTTTTGTGTGTGTGTGTGTTTTTTTTTTTTTATGGGATTGGGGGGGGGCTACCATGTACATTTTCGCCTAGGGTACCAAATCATGTAGGGCCGGCCCTGAATGGAACAGTCCTGCTGTGATTTGATTTGTGAAGGAGTTGAGTCGAAAGGCGAAGCTCTCGATTTACCAGTCGAGCTACTTTCCTACCCTCACTTATGGTCATGAGCTGTGGGTCGTGAGGGAAAGAACAAGCTCTCAGATACAAGCGGAGGAACTGAGTTTCCACCGCTGGGTGTCCAGATTTTTCCTTAGAGATAGGTGGGAGAAGCACACTCATTTGGGAGGGACACAGTAGAGCCGCTGCTCTACAGTGATGAGCCAACTGAGGTGGCTCAAGCATCTGATTTGGATGCCTCCTGGACACGAGTTGCGACTGAGTAGTTGGGAGCCCCAGAACACGCTAGACTGTCTCAGCTGGCCTGGGAACATCTTGGGATCCTGGCAGAGGGTTTGGATTGTACAGCCAGGGAGAGGGAAGTCAAGGCCTCCCTGTTGGAGCTGCTGCCCCCATGACAGAGTCCAGACAAGCAGTAGAAAATGCTTTAATGAGCATTAACCTTTCATGGCCAGCCACTGAACCAGAAATTGAGACCTGCAAGGACAGTCTTTTCCATCATTAAGTTTTGAGTGCAGCAGCAAATAATGTTGAGCCCCTACTACCCCATAAAAGAAAAGCCATATTTGTGATGCCTAAGTCAAGTAAGACTTTACCAATTAGTCACTTCAAGTGTACAAACTACTCAGTTTCTACAGTAGCCAAACTGAACTGAGTGACAGCATTTGACTCAACACAAGATTCCCACTCAAAAAAAAGTTGGGGGAAGGGAATAAAAAAAAAAAAAGGTCATAGAGGCAGTTGTATAAAACTTGATGCATTTATTAAAGCTGTTGCAAGCAAGGCAAGTGCACACAATTATACATTCACTGACACATTATCCTCCATTCTGTCACTCAAGATTTTCATTGTAGTGGTGGTCCTGACTCATGTTGCTGTGGTGGTGGTCCTGGCGCAAAGCATTCTGAGCTGCCAGTTGAAAGCATTTTTTTTTTTTTTTTTTTTTTAAAGTTGCATTTTAGATCATTTAAAAAAACAAACAGTCATGATTTCCAACTGCTGTTCTATCTATTCTGTGGCAGTGATTCATAACTATTGAAAATATGCTTATACTTGATGGCAGAACGTACAATAATCTGTGTCCATCCGGCTGTTGGCATAATACTTCATGTTAAATTGCTGAAATTTGGGATAAATGGTCATTTTTGGTGCAACATTCTACTTCAGAATCTTTACGAAAACTTTGCACGTGCTAATTTAATGCATTAATGCTTGCATAAATGCGTTTTGATTTAGACTTGCCTCAGGCAATCACATTTCAATCCAACATGACTATTCCCAGTGAACCCAGGTAGTCCGATGGCCAATCACACAATTTTTCCTCACCATAATTTTGGCGCTTCCATGCCAAATTCAAAGCCTGCAGAAGTTTATAAGCCCATGTGCTCTTGTGTCCATCAAGAGCACATGGGCCAAACAGCAGCCATTATTTCAGTAACAGCTATGAAAAGAACAGATCACATGAGCTTTTATAGCAGGTGACAGGTGGCCACAGATGCTGTTAATTGGCTCTAATGAGTGCCAGCGTCACCTGCTATAAAAGCTCATGTGGTCCGTCTTTTTTGTCATTATCACTGAAATGATGGCTGCTGTTTGGTTCTTGGTCGTGCTGGCGTATGCACTTTTGATGGGCACTGATGCTAGATCAGAAGGATCCAATGTTGGGCAGAAAAAAGGAGCTGTGCTAGGTAAGATTTGATTAATCAAATCTCTGTTTGTGATGCCTAAGACTTGTCTTTTCTACAGATGTGAAATCCAATGATGTTTCACTTGAGGAGGCTTTTAAACTTCTGCAGCGTTTGAGTTCTGTGTTGAACTTGCAAAATGAAGGTGAGAAAAAAAATGGGTGTTTTGCCATCAGGCTGCCTGGGATCGTTTATTTGGAAATAGTCATGCTGAATTAAAATGTGACTGCCTCAGACAAGTCTAAACTAAAACATATTTGTGCAAGCATTAATGCATAAAACTAGCATGTGCAAGATTTTCTCAAAGATACTGAAGTTAAGTGTTTCATCAAAAATGACTATTTATCCGAAACTTGAGTAAATTCACATTCTAATAGTTCTACCTGTTGTTGGCATTAAAGGCACAGTGCTTGGAAATCACAACTGTAGTGCCCTGTTTCTTTGTACTCTGAACTGCAACTCCCCCCCCCCCCCCCCCCCCCCTTTCCCCATCAATTAAATGGCAGCCAAGGATGATGCAGTGAGCCAGGAGGACCAGGCGCCGCACCACAACGTGAGCCAGCACGAGGACCAGGCGGCGCACCACAACGTGAGCCAGCACGAGGACCAGGCGCCGCACCACAACGTGAGCCAGCACGAGGACCAGGCGCCGCACCACAACGTGAGCCAGCACGAGGACCAGGCGCCGCACCACAACGTGAGCCAGCACGAGGACCAGGCGCCGCACCACAACGTGAGCCAGCACGAGGACCAGGCGCCGCACCACAACGTGAGCCAGCACGAGGACCAGGCGCCGCACCACAACGTGAGCCAGCACGAGGACCAGGCGCCGCACCACAACGTGAGCCAGCACGAGGACCAGGCGCCGCACCACAACGTGAGCCAGCACGAGGACCAGGCGCCGCACCACAACGTGAGCCAGCACGAGGACCAGGCGCCGCACCACAACGTGAGCCAGCACGAGGACCAGGCGCCGCACCACAACGTGAGCCAGCACGAGGACCAGGCGCCGCACCACAACGTGAGCCAGCACGAGGACCAGGCGCCGCACCACAACGTGAGCCAGCACGAGGACCAGGCGCCGCACCACAACGTGAGCCAGCACGAGGACCAGGCGCCGCACCACAACGTGAGCCAGCACGAGGACCAGGCGCCGCACCACAACGTGAGCCAGCACGAGGACCAGGCGCCGCACCACAACGTGAGCCAGCACGAGGACCAGGCGCCGCACCACAACGTGAGCCACCACGAGGACCAGGCGCCGCACCACAACGTGAGCCACCACGAGGACCAGGCGCCGCACCACAATGTGAGCCACCACGAGGACCAGGCGCCGCACCACAACGTGAGCCACCACGAGGACCAGGCGCCGCACCACAACGTGAGCCACCACGAGGACCAGGCGCCGCACCACAACGTGAGCCACCACGAGGACCAGGCGCCGCACCACAACGTGAGCCACCACGTCTCTGACTATCAGGATGATGCAATGGAGGAAGATGTGGCAGATGTTTCAGTGACTGTTTGACCTGTGCGCTTGTCATAATTGCTACACAATTAATAAAGGCATGGAGGTACTCTATTTCATGTTTTAATTCGGGGGTTGTAGTTTACTCACACCCATCACCATGGGCGGGCCATAGGGGTCCGTGCCCGCCCAGTTGAGGGCATGGATCTCTAAAATGGTTCTCTTTTGTTTATTATATTTTTCCAGTCTTTTGGTTTAGCACTCTTATATCCGAGTGTCATAAACGCAACACAGGTGTCGGAGGTATGTTACGTTTGTGTTGGCTGCTTCAGTTCATTGCTTTTTTTTTTCTTTTTTTTTTTTTTTTAAAAAGAAGCTCAGAATTGTTCTTTCGGTAGTCGTACCGATTCAACGACTTATTGCTTTTTTTGTGTATGTGTGCGTGTAAATATGTATACGTTTATACTCATTAATTCACCTAAAACCTTATAAAAATCCGATTTACCCTTCACCTTAACCAGGTACTTCAGAGTCTTGCCAGAGTCATGAGGTTCAAATGGTCAGGAGACCAGAGAAAAGGTCAGAAAAGAAATAAAGCAAAGTGAAACCCAGCACCGACCAAACACTTCCTGCCTTCACCATGGTTACAAAGTCTTACGCCAACCCCAGAAGCCTCTAAATTCCAACAAGTTAATGAGATCTCAAGAGACTAGAGGAAAAACTAAAGAGAGGAAGGATCAATGAGGCAGAGTGAGATCCATAGAAACCAGTACATCCAATCCATCAAAGTGAAATCCAGCACCAACCAAACCCCTCCTGCGTGGTTACAAAAACTGAGTCTTATGCCAACCCCAGAAACCTCAAACTTCCAATAAATTGAGATCTCAAGTGACAAGAGGAGTCAGTTCATTGCTTCTAATGCTCACCACTCTCCGAATTGTTTTTGGTTCGGCTACGGCCAACGGTGGCCATTTGTACAAGTAACGTTTTCTGGCGGCATTCTTGCAAGATGTCACAATATGACGAAAAAGTGGTATGGTTTTTGCAGATTTTGTCTTATCTGCAACAGCCATCACAGTCTTACTGAAAATAATGCTAGGTATGCCTTATGCTGACTTATACGCATATGCGACAAATGTCAATGTGGGCGTTCAATGCAAGAGTCATGTACATTTTGTACAAGGGAAGCTGCAACTTGGCGCACAACACAAGTGAGGAGGGACATACAAACTTCTTTCGTGTCGGCAACTAAAGAGTCACTTGGGAAAAAAAAACTACGGGACCCACATGTTTTATATATATATGAGGTAGGATTTTGCTTTTTTTTTTTTTTTTTTTTTTTTTATTCTACTGCAGACACCGTTCAAACAGGTGGCCCGTTCGAAGTATGTCAGCACATCCGCCCTATTGGATGTGGCAATTGTATTTGCCATTACATCGGCAAAAATAGTAAGATTCACTTTGAATGGGATAATCCAATGAGTTGTGGCTTGATAATACATCTCAAAGGAGAAACAGAAGGAGGCATCTTTACAAATAGCTTCACTTTGCCTCATCCAATATGGCTGCGGCGTCAACGTACTCATGGCGCCACCGCAGTCTACTTTACGTGTGTGTACTGTAAATGCGGTCTATGATAATATTGTCAGTGGGCGCCAGTCAATGGATAGATGTACGACAGTGCTACATAAATTTATCCAAATATATTGGGCAAGTTAATGCTGTCAGTATGGTATTCATAATAATTGGGCCCGCCCATGCATTTCATGTGCCCCCCTTAAGCCTGGGCGCTGGTGACGGGTCTGAGTTTACTCCATGTGTAATTGGGTGGTGGGGAGGAGTGGTTATTCCAGATTTGAGGGCAAATGGTCCCATTAAATTTAAAAACATGCATCCTACCTTGAGTAAATTGACTTGCCAAGACAGCCAAACTAAAAGCTGAGTTTCAAATGCCTAAATTCTCAAGTCAGTTTATCTTCTGACCCCGCCCCAACTAAGAATTTTAGTCCAAATTTAGTTTCTCGTTTCACTCTTCCAGGGTATTTCTCAAGTCAATTAGTCATTCTTACATTGCTGAGGGATGATTAAAGTAAAAACTTCAAATTCCACTGCCATGCAACAAATTTTCTCAGGTATGAGATGGGGGGAAAACTTCTCATCCTATGTTCTACTGTAGATGTATCAATAGCAAGGTTGAAAAGGTAACTCTTTTACAACCTGGCAGGTAGTCCCAAACCCTCAGCTCCAACTGCCCAAAAACAAGGGATTCAAGGGTGTTTTTACCCCGTATAACAAAGCGTATCCCAAAGATGGTGCCAATGTACCCTGGGGCAAAACCAGAATGTATTAAAGGGGAAGTCAATATGCTCTTTGCAGGCAAACTAGTGTAAATATACTGGTTAATATTGCATTAGTGGAAATTAATGGGTTAAAAGGCAAAATCCTAAAGTTATCAATATCAGAAGGCAGCCATTTTGCCTCTTGCTGTCAAGTGAAAATGACATCACAGCTTAGGTTCAGAAAACAGGTGAGCTGTGATTGGTCGTTGTCTCCTAGATGCCTCCCTGGAGAGGGGTTCCGGACATGTCCCGTTGGTAAGAGGCACCGGGGACAACTCACATCACACTGGAGAGACAGTAGCTGTTTCGATTCGTTTTTCACAAAAAAGCGATATTGTGCTATTTCGATAAAGTACAATTTCGACTTGTAGGTGTTTCCATTGAAGAGTGTTTCGCTTCTGAGGGGCAATTCTCATGTCTTGTCTCGCAAGATCTTGCAGCGCTGTAAGAGGTGCTCATGTTTACGGAAGACGCCTGGAGTAAAGATTACTTTAAAAACATCTCTGCCCTCATTGGGCAGGTTCGGGCATTTAGTGTTGTGTGTGTGTGTGCGTGCGTGCTTATCACACGTGTTATGGTGCGGACAGAACGGATTTCAACGACATGCGCCGAATGTTGCTGAATTGCTCATTGCAACAGCCATTTCTCATGCAAAAATATGGAACGGCAGCCTTGGCTGGATTGCTAAATCGCTTTGTGCTTAAAAAGACTTGTTATCCCTTCAGGAGGCAGTTCCGACACAAAAGCAAATGGCCCCGTATTTCCTACTTCCTTTCCTCCGTCACACGGCGGGGGTCACATGACTCAACTCAACTTTATTTATAAAGCGCTTTTTTTTCTTTTTTTTTTTTTTTAAGAGAGCTCAGAATTGTTCATTCGGCAGTCTTACCGATTCAACTTATCATCATTGCTCTCTCTCATTTTTTTTTTTTTTTTTTTTGTTTGCGTATGTGCGCATTTGTGTGTGTATGTGTGAATTTGTGCAAATTTGTAACCATTAATTCACCTAAAACCTAATAAAAATGTCATTACCCTTCATCTTAACCAGATACTTCAGTCATGCATGAAATTGAGCACTTCCATGTTTTGATTAATGCTTCAGGCATTATGAGAAGAGCATGTCAAATATTGACTGACACAAGATCTACCACATCGTCCTCCGTAATGTGGTGGCCCGGGTGGTGGCTAGGGATGTAACAATATCCAAACATCACGATACGATATTATCATGATAATTATCGTATCGTTATTTCATATCCTTCCTTCATACCTTCATATCACGATATTGTGCATTGGCGATAGTTAAAAAAAAAAAAAAATCGGGCTGGGCGATATGGCCAAAAAATAAAATCTCGATTTTTTTGCAGTCATTCGGGATGATTACGATTTTAATCGATTTTAACGTAATAAATCCAACAAATGTTGGCTTAAAGGTTTCATTTATTCAAAAATAATTCCTGTGCAAAATGTTCAGACACCAGTAACGTATACTGATTCAAGATCAGTTTTAAGGCAAAATTACATCACATAAAAGCATTTGGATGTAACAGAACATAAGTACAACAGCTTTTAATCATCCAGAAGACAAAATTTGATTTCACGATTTTGCAAATTTTCAACGATTCCATTTTTTAAAATGACGATGTATCGAATTAATTCGATTTATCTTGCTGTTTGCCACTATAGGATAAAGTATTTCTGGTGACTAAACTGTTAATTGTACCCAAAACCCTCCTTGTAAAATTTATAATGTACTTTTTTTTTTTTTTAAATAAATATCTCTTCCCTTTATTTTACAGTAGAGGAGAAGTTAGATTACACAACAATAGATTAATTCGCAATTGCACATATTGTAGGCATTCATTCACACACTATATACACTGATTTATAATATAAATCAAATCCCCAAAAAGATATTCTCCAAAGCCGGAGAGGTCATATATAATCAAACACTACATAGATGATGTTTTTAATGAAACACCCAAATCCCAGTCCAATCATTTTATTCAAATACCATCATCAGTTTTCTGTTGCACGAGTATTTCACTTTTTCATTTAAAACTGACACAACAGTATCTTATTTTTTAATGACGCTTTGCCTTTTTGCTGAATGTAAATAAATATACTTTTGTCCAGGAGAGGTCACCACACTGAATTGTGTCAAATGCCTCGAAGCACTGAACCATTTCAACACAATTGCTTCAGTGGTACAGAAAGCAGTGATGAAGCAGTGTCGTGACTCACCACACTGATTCGTGGCAAACGCTTCATGACACCGAACCATTTTAACACACTACTTCATATTGATTCACTGCTTCAGATAGCTTCCGTTTCTCCATCACAAACACACGGCCACCAGCACAACCAAGCACCAAAGCACTGCCATTATTTTTGGCGAGAGTTGCAAAGCGCACAGACCACTTGCGCTTTTATAGCAGATGACAGGTGACCACAGCTGCTGCTAATTGGCTATAATTAGCACCAGGTACCTGCTATAAAAGCTCATGTGGTCCGTCTTCTTCATTATTATCCCTGAAATGATGGCTGCTGTTTGGTTCTTGGTTGCGGTGGTGCATGTGCTCTTGCTTGACAAAGGTAATAGTTAGCAATTTGTTTATTTTAATCATGTTTGTATTTCAAAAAGTTTATTTCCCCAAATGCTGAAATGAGGCATTTGTTTTTCAGCAGGTGCTACATCAGATGAGTCCAATGTTGGCCTTAAAAAGGGAGCAGTGCTAGGTAACATTTGCTTAATCAAATCTGTTTGTGGTAACAAAGGACCTTGTTTACACGAAATCCGATTTAAATGTAACCACACAAATTTCTTACCGTTTAGGTAGTTTGTCCACACAGCGGCTCCGTTTCAGAGCTTGAAACTGATCACTTGCTGGGTTCCATGTAAACGGGACATGAGACTTGTTTTTTACAGATGCGACATCAATGATTTGTCACTTGAGGCGTTTAAACTTCTGCAGGCTTTGTGTTCTGTGTTGAAGCTGCAAAATAAAAGCAACGAAAAAAAATTGGGTATTTGGCCATTGGACTACCTAGTTTAATTTGATTGAAATGTGACTTCCTGAGCCAAGTCTAAACCAGAACAAAATTTGTGCAGGAATTGTTTAAAACTAGCATGTGCGATGTTTTCTTGGATGCTAAAATAATTTATCCAAAATTCACGTAAATTCTCTGTAGCATTACTTGCTCACCGGTTTATGGACATTGATTATGGCACAGTGGTTGGAAATCATTATTGTAGTGCCCTGTTTTTTTTTTTTTGTAATCTGAACTGCAATTTCTTTTTTTCTTCTCCACCACCAATTAATTTCAACTGGCAGCAAAGGATGATGCAGTGAGCCAGGACGACTACCCGGCCGGCCTCAACGTGAGCCAGGACGACTACCCGGCCGGCCTCAACGTGAGCCAGGACGACTACCCGGCCGGCCTCAACGTGAGCCAGGACGACTACCCGGCCGGCCTCAACGTGAGCCAGGACGACTACCCGGCCGGCCTCAACGTGAGCCAGGACGACTACCCGGCCGGCCTCAACGTGAGCCAGGACGACTACCCGGCCGGCCTCAACGTGAGCCAGGACGACTACCCGGCCGGCCTCAACGTGAGCCAGGACGACTACCCGGCCGGCCTCAACGTGAGCCAGGACGACTACCCGGCCGGCCTCAACGTGAGCCAGGACGACTACCCGGCCGGCCTCAACGTGAGCCA
This sequence comes from Festucalex cinctus, assembly GCF_051991245.1. Taxonomy (NCBI): domain Eukaryota; kingdom Metazoa; phylum Chordata; class Actinopteri; order Syngnathiformes; family Syngnathidae; genus Festucalex; species Festucalex cinctus. The sequence goes on along the minus strand of NC_135427.1, from coordinate 19,239,433 downwards.
GGACGACTACCCGGCCGGCCTCAACGTGAGCCAGGACGACTACCCGGCCGGCCTCAACGTGAGCCAGGACGACTACCCGGCCGGCCTCAACGTGAGCCAGGACGACTACCCGGCCGGCCTCAACGTGAGCCAGGACGACTACCCGGCCGGCCTCAACGTGAGCCAGGACGACTACCCGGCCGGCCTCAACGTGAGCCAGGACGACTACCCGGCCGGCCTCAACGTGAGCCAGGACGACTACCCGGCCGGCCTCAACGTGAGCCAGGACGACTACCCGGCCGGCCTCAACGTGAGCCAGGACGACTACCCGGCCGGCCTCAACGTGAGCCAGGACGACTACCCGGCCGGCCTCAACGTGAGCCAGGACGACTACCCGGCCGGCCTCAACGTGAGCCAGGACGACTACCCGGCCGGCCTCAACGTGAGCCAGGACGACTACCCGGCCGGCCTCAACGTGAGCCAGGACGACTACCCTGTGGAGGACGATGTGCTAGATGTTGTGTCAGTGAGTATTTGACATGTACTCTTGTCATGATGGCTGAAGAATTAAAGACCTCAAAGTACTCAATTTCATGTAATTTCTTTTTTAATAGCTTTTAGCAGTGTTAATGCTAATTCCTCAAACATGACTGAAATTGTGTTCTCATTTAGAACCCTGAGACATTTTAGCTCATTCTGCTCTCCAAGCACCAGCCCCTTCCACCATGAGAAACCAAGCTGTTCGACATTGTCAGGTGTGGACCAACCCCTGCATCGCCTCTGGGCTGAATGCATTGGCCACTTTCTCTCAGATCTCCTTGGGCTAGTGACAAAAGTAGCCTTTACCAGTGAACATTCTGCCGAAATGAAATGTTATCCTTCACACTTGCAATTACAATTGCTAGTTTTTAAAATCCCACAAAGGTTCTGTCACTTGTGTGAACTACAAGTGAAACTGTGTGTTGAACCTGAGCAAATGGTGTTGTGGTCACTTCTGTAAGCAGCTGGTACCTGGTTCAAGACCTGCTCAGTTTTTTTTTTTTCTTTGTCTTCTCTCCTCCACGATTTCTTGTGGTAAATGGTCGTTTTGTTACAAATGTTAAATTGGCTTTTATCAAGTTGCGTGGCCGTTCAGAGGACTGCTCAAAGGTGGAGATAAGCAGCGGTCTTACCGGGGGTGTGGCAATCACACGGGGAGAGGTGGGGGTCTTGCTAAATCCAGCATTTTATTTTCAAGGGAGAAGAATAACCAGCAAAGCAATATCTGATTAAAAAGAAAAAAATACATAGCCATGTTAAAGGTAAGATTTAATCATATGCCGAGTTAACTGTGGAAGGGCTTAAAATGTGTTCCCTTTTAAAATAAAAATTCACACATTGAGTTCCTCCACATATTGACTCAGTTCAGTGCTGAATGAATAATACTGAGCTCTCAAAAGTACAAAGACTCCAAACATGCATATAAATTGGCTAAAATAGGCATAGAACATCTACCTACAACTGGTTAACAGGGTGCACAATTTTGTTTTGTTTTTGTAAAAGTGTTTCACTGCAAAAACACGTCTGCTTAATGAGATAAAATACACTTGTTAGTGTAAATTTATTAGTGACAAGTGAAATTAGCTGCCTGTGCAGTAAGATAATTTTACTCAGATTTCTTGAAATAAAAATGTGTAGATCTATAAATCTTAAAATGAGCTTTAAACACTTATTCTATGCAACAAATCAAGGAAATTAAATCTTAAAATAAGCCAAACTTTTTTTTTTTTAGGTAGTTAAATGGCCTTATTTCAAGTGAAAATTTTTTTTAAAGCATACAACTATTTGTACTGTAAGTTGACTGTCAAACAGGGAGATGGCACCATTTTTAATTGCATTTGGTTCGACTCAGCCTGGGAATAAATGAACCCACAACCTCTGAGTCTGAGGGTAGACTACCACTAGACCACAGAGCTGGTAGCCTGTTTACTGGAAGGAGATAATGAGCTTAGTAAGTATGACAAACCCAGGAAATTGGTTACAATAAAATGCAACCTGTGTGTTGTAGGGCTGTGCAATTAATCAAAATTCTATTTCAATTATACTCCACAATATACAAAATCAGTATAATTGTAAAAAAAAAAAAAAAGGTTAAGACTAATATTGAGCTGTTTAAATTTATACATTTGCACCTATTTTTTTTTTTTTTTTTAAATAACTATTCAATTTAGTTTCATCCAAAGGGAACTTACAGAATATCTGACAATTTTATTTTGAGTAAAAATAACTTTTCAGATTCTTACAGCATTTTAGCTTAGTGTGCGTAAAAAAATAACCAATTTTAAGGTTTACAAACTAAGTGAGAAATAAAAGACAATCTTAAAACAAGATTAATAATCTTGGAAATTCTGCGATTGCATAGTAAATAATTATAAGATCAATAAGACTATGGCTTGATATAAGCGTTTAAGTCTAGGTTAGATAGCTTAACCCTTGTGCCATTTGCTTAGCCAATTATGTAAATTAGGAGTTGATTGTGCAGGGGGGGAAAAAAAAAAAAAAAAAAAAAAAAAATGAGCCACGACTTTGGAAAACTGGGGGACCGTCAAAATGCGAGTGTGCCAACATTTCTCAGCCATTGCATGAGGGAGATAACTATTATAATATCCCTGGAATCGGCGTTAGCCAACCGCGTAACATTAATGTATATTATAAGTGACATTTTTGGACCGATTGGACACTGCATGTATTTTATTGCAATTTCCGTGATTTCTGCATGAAATCCTTCTATGGACATTCCTCGACGGTGCCATGGGCATGAGAAAGATTTTGCACCCCAAATCCACCAGGTGGCGGTAGATGACAATTAATGATTTTCCTTGCAATCCCACTCCTTGTACAAACTGTTTTCTCTCCGGATTGCATGCTCGTGCATCCTCGTGCATCCTCGTGGATGTTCGTGCACCTTCGTGGGTGCTCGTGCACGCGCGTAACTTGCAGGAACATTGAATTGCACAAGTTACTGACTGAAGTTTAGTGTCATTTGAAATCATACAGTTGTGTGGATGCGTGTACAGTGCACACACGATTTGAAATCGTGCACTCTCATTTGGTCGAGACATCAGTCGCTTTACTTCTAACACAAGTTCAAAGCGTACACCTGGACAACCCAATAAACTGTCCCCGATATCCGACCTGTGGGCTAAATGGACTGAAATCCTCCCCAAGTTGTTCAACCCGGGAAGGGACATTTGTGTGGACGAACAGCTTGTCTCCTTTAGAGGCCGCTGTTCGTTCAAGCAGTACATTCCCTCAAAGCCGGCCAAATATGGGATCAAAGTGTGGGCTGTCTGTGATGTGGAAACATCGTATGCACTCAGTCTGGAAGTGTACACGGGAAAGCCGCCAGGGGGCCCACGTACTCTAAACGTTGGGATGAACGTGGTGCTCCGTCTGTGCAACCCCTATGTGGGACACACAGTTACGTGTGACAATTTTTTTACATCCATTCCGCTGGCGGAACAGTTGAGAAAAAAAAAATTGCACTCGTGGGCACACTGAGGAAAAATAAAAAGGAGCTCCCGCCAGCACTTCTGAGGTGTGCAACTCGGCAGCCACTCTCAAGGTGAGTTTTTTCTTTTTCTGTTGTATTCTAATCTGGCTGTTGCATTTCTGTTTATGAAAAGTGCTATATGAATAAACTTTTATTTGTATTTCATTCCAGCTTGTTTGCATTCACTCAGCATATGACAATTGTGTCATATATGCCAAAAAAAAGCAAAAACGTGCTTGTGCTCAGCTCTAAACATCGTGAGCCAGTGGTCACCAAAGGAAAAGGCAACAAACCTCAGATTATTCTGGACTATAATAAATGCAAGGGTGCATTGGACCACCTGGACCAGGTAAGCATAAATACTTTTTTTTGGTCAAAGCTTTATATCACAGCTATCTTCTCTGATGTCATCTGATGTTTTTTATTGTCTTTTTTTTTTTTTGCAGGCTTGTGGCACTTACTCCTCCCGCCGGCGGGCGTTGAGGTGGCCCATGTGCCTTTTCTCGCACATGCTGGACGTATCATCATACAACGCTTATGTCCTGTTTTCACATGTGGAGCCAACCTGGAATGAGCGGAAGCTGTATAAAAGACGGCTCTTTCTCTGTGAGGTGGCAAAGGCGCTCGTCACTCCGGAGATCGAGAGAAGAATGCAAAACGCACAATCCAACGTACATGGTACAGCAGCTGCCCCAGAAAGGCCACTGAGGAGAAGGCGCCAGTGCGGGCTGTGCACAAAAAAACTGCAGGCGTCACACTCGTGTGCCAAATGTGGAGTTGCAATTTGCAACGCCCACTTGAAGAGACATTGTTTGAACTGTTAAAAAAAAAATGTAGTTATTAGTTAGTTGGTTAGTTAGTTATAGTATAGTTGTAGTTATTGTAGTTATAGTTGTTGAAAAAAAGTAGTTATAGAAATGTATCTATTGTTGTTATTGTTATTGTTGTTATTATTGTTATTATTGATTGTTCTAATTACATAAATTCTGTTCACTCTAAATTCTTCATAGTTGTGACTGACCATTTCAACCATTGTATGACATTTTCCACATACATACACAATATAGGGCATATTTAGTTCTAGTCACAACACAGTTGAACATTTTGAGTGGTTGGAAAAAAAATGAGTTCAGTTATCACACCTCAAAGTAGCATTACATATTTGGCTATAATAATTGCGAGGGGGGTGTTCTGGGTTAAATTGCCATTGTCAAAAAATTTGTCATGCATTGAAAAAATTGTTGTTATAACTTATTACATTATTCAAAGCTCTAATTATGTCATATGAAGTATTAATTTTTTATTTATTTTTTATACATGTATACAGCACAGTTCGTTTTCTTCATAGTCCATTCTTTGGGCTTGTATTGTCCTAAGAGGGGGGAATACATAAAAAAATAAATAAAACTTCATATGTATGGATAGTTCTGATGCCAATGAACATTTTGAGTGGTTGGAATAAAAAAAATATTAAAAATTGACTTAGTTATCACACCTCAAAGGAGCATTACATATTTGGCTAAAATGTACTCTTCGAGGGTGTTCTCAGTTAAATTGCCATTGTCAAAAAATTTGGCATGCATTGAAAAAATTGTTGTTATAACTTATTGCCTTATTCGAAGCTCTAATTATGTCATATGAAGTATTAATTTTTTATTTATTTTTTATACATGTATACAGCACAGTTCGTTTTCTTCATAGTCCATTCTTTGGGCTTGTATTGTCCTAAGAGGGGGGAATACATAAAAAAAAAAAAAAACTTCATATGTATGGATAGTTCTGATGCCAATGAACATTTTGAGTGGTTGAAATAAAAAAAAATGTAAAAAATTGACTTAGTTATCACACCTCAAAGTACAATTACTTATTTGGCTAAAATGTACTCTTCGAGGGTGTTCTGAGTTAAATTGCCATTGTCAAAAAATTTGGCATGCATTGAAAAAATTGTTATAACTTATTGCCTTATTCGAAGCTCTAATTATGTCATATGAAGTATTAATTTTTTATTTATTTTTTATACATGTATACAGCACAGTTTGTTTTCTTCATAGTCCATTCTTTGGGCTTGTATTGTCCTAAGAGGGGGGAATACATAAAAAAAAAAAAAACTTCATATGTATGGATAGTTCTGATGCCAATGAACATTTTGAGTGGTTGAAATAAAAAAAAATGTTAAAAATTGACTTAGTTATCACACCTCAAAGTAGAATTACTTATTTGGCTAAAATGTACTATTAGAGGGTGTCACTGATTCCAAGGCACAAGGGTTAAATTTGCAGTGCAATGCCAAGTTGAGCAATTTTAGTCCAACACAACTAGCTATGTAGCAAAACTAAAGGAAAACTTCCTTAAGCTATGCGGAGACGGGGAACACAAGAACACAATGCTTTACAAATTCAAAGATGGTGAGAGCCAAATTCAATGAAAAGGCTGCTCTCCCTGTTCATTTTGCTAAGTCTTAAATTAGAAAAAAATATAAATGTAAAGATGGGCTCCAGAGTGGCCAACGGAGAGAAATTAAACCATTGTACTCATTATTACCAACATTAGCTATTATTCCTCTCAAAATAGATACACTGACAACCACTATCTATTATTTTGTCTTTTTCACATTGTGTCCTCCATGTTTTGTGAGTGTAAAGAAAATTAAGTTTTCAAATGTAGGGAATAAAGGTTGTCAACTTCCGCTTACCCGCAGGACTTAAATCGGGAAATATGTCCTGATCGACTCTCCAATCAATGGGTCAGTAATTCCCCTTTTCCCTCACCGGCTCTAAGGCGTCAAAGTGAGGGGACGAGAATTAGTTAAGCCGATATATCGAGGTGGACTCACCTAGGTTTGTTCACTGTCTTCTTATCATGAGGCCAATCCGTTTTCATCCACCTATTACTCCTGAATGAGCAACCACACAGAACCCAGGAATAACAAACTGAACACCTCACTTACTTGGCAGCTCCACTTCTCTTAGTTGTTTGCATTTGTTATTGACCTAGTCTTTTAATAATCCTTGTTAGGATCATACGGACTTGTTTCACATAAAGCAGGAGTATTTGACATCATTAATATAAATGGAAACATTCATCAAATATTGTTAAAATGCACTTACCTCTTTTCCAAACGTCCGTTGCTGCTGTCCGTCTCGAAGGAAAATAATGAGGTCTTATCAAATGACCTGGACTTACCAAAACGTCCCAAAAATAATAAAACAAAAATCAAATCAAATAAAGAAACTTAAGTTCAAGATCAACGGTCTTATAAAATGACCAATGACTCATAAAATGTCAAAAAGAACAGAACAAAACCGAAAGAAACAAATAAAATAATTAAATCAAAGATTGTCTTTCAATTTTTTATTTCGATAATAACAGGAATATAAAAACAATTTTTAAATTCTTTAATGCGCATTCGCCAAACACAAGGCGCAATTATAAATTTCAAAAATCACAAATACAATCAAAATTAAAATTGATAAAATATAAAATGAAATAGGAAAAGGGAAATCAAACATAATCCTATAAACCTTTGAATAGAGCCTTCTAAGATTGATCACTTCTCTAAAGAGCTCAAGACCTAAATTTAAAATAAGACGTTTTTGGCTAAAAATAAATGTGAAGATATGGGAGTGTATTAAATGGCTCCGTCCCTACACGCGATTTACCGTTCATAACTTCCTTTTAAACATCTTATTTATTAAAGCGTTGTACATTACCCAATTTGGTGAGAAAAGTCCCCGCTCGCAGCTAACAGCCAAAGGTCCTCCGAGAAAAACCTAAGTCCTATCACTCTGCTGAACAGTTCTCTAACAACACACTCCTTACAGGTCTAACGCAGGAACAAGTCGATGGATATCGTCGACGGAAGAGCCTCGATCCTCACAAGGAACGAACTTTTATAACCTTGGTTGCGTGTCACAGCTTCCTCTTGGTGAAGGTGTCCTTCCGCAAGTCTTTTCAGTCACTTGTAGTCCCTTTGCATATCGATGCGCTGAGACAAGTTAGGGCATGTTGGGACGTGTTAGGGCATGTCCACAGTCACATACAGTTGAGTGAGTGACAAGCACATAACATTGGAGCTCATTCTTTACACAAACGCACACAGGAAACTGGTTACTAAGCTACGCACACCACAAAGCTTAATCAGTTCCTGTTTAAACAAAAACACATTTCAGCCTACGTGGGGCTATATGCACCCATATGCACGTGGGGCAATATATCCATCTTACGTGGGGCAATATGCTCATCCTACGTGGGGCACTGCGCCATCTTACGCTGCCAAAGTCTAGGCTGCAATTCAATATGGAGCCAAAAAAGTCCCTATTACAATTCTAACGGTCCTGGCTCTTATTTGATATTTACAAACATCAAATCAATAACAATATATGATAATGTTCTAAACATAACTATGCAAGCATGAATAACATGTATATACATGACATGTTAAATCCCAAACCTCTCAGGGAATCTCAACAGGTTGATTCTTTTTCATTTGTTACACATCTTGTATGACAATGCTGAGAGAAAACATCTTTTCATACAGGCAATCTTGACACTCAATGCAATTACAGCAATCTCATCAGTGATAATAAACAGTATCGCGTGTAATTAAAAGAAAAGAAAAGACAGCAAGGTTTCACAGTGGCTTCAATGTGCTGTAAGCATTGATCCATATTTCAGGTTAACAATTGTCGAGTAAAAATTGTATTTTGTGTGTGCTATCACTCAATTCAGGATACCTTTGTTTATTTATTTAACCGTGGGGCTCTATCACTACAACGTGGGGCCACCTACTCTCTTTAACTTGTGGCTTGATAAGGTTCAAACCGTGGGGCAAAACAAAATCACAACGTGGGGCAAAACAAGTCCACTACCTGGGGCAAAACAAGACTGGTGTTCTCGTGGTGTGCTTGATAAGGTTCAAAACGTGGAGCTTACTTAAGGTTAATATGGGCCTTGCTAAAGGATGACCTATCCTTGCTAAGCAGGCGGCTCCGGTTGCTTAGGTTTGGCGGCATCTGGTGGTTACCTTGAGGTACTACACCCAAAGGCCAAAACATGATCATATCTGCCCTATAGACACCAATTCCCTGATCTTATGGACACCAATTGATCTCTAATTTTAGAATTGAGTTCAGTCCATAATTCGTCATCTAAACGTACATGATATGGCGCTCCATCCGACCCACACGATCCCACTCAATTCAACACCCCCTCCTAGAGATCACGGGTGTCACTCATGCAAATCAGCCGCATATCCAGCTCACCATCCAACCCCATCAACCACACCTCATCCACCCCTCCGTCATCGCCCAACGGGGACGCCGGGGAGTCAGAAGGCATGGAGACGGACGAAGGATCAGGGAGTGGAGACCACAGGCTGAAGTTACCTATCATTAGGGAGGGCGACAACGCAGCCAACGAGTCCTCATCCTCGCTATGCACAACCACCGGGTCATCAACAAATGATGAAACCGCGGGGGAGGCTGGTCTCAACAGTGGCATGATCTTACCAACTGGAGCCTCCTGTCGGGCGGCACTGGACTCCCCAGGCTCGTCAACCCGGTCCAGGGAGGGCGAGGGGGCCGTCTCAGGCGCGCAGGGTCGCTCCTCCCCAACTCGAACTCTACCACACCCGGCACGCTCACCAGGTCTGGCCGTCTTCCTAGGAGTGGCGGCTACACAAAAGCCAGACGGGGTATTGAAAGTCAAGCGTCGAGTACCGTCAGGCAGGCGCCATACCATGCGCATCAAAGGGACAGTGCTCCCGATGAATACACATTCTTTGTTAACATGATAACGTATATCTTTTATTGGACTTTGAACCAAACCTTCCAACTTACATGAGCTCGCGAGGTCAGCAAAGCTAGGCCATTTCCAAATTTTACTCATGGCTGAATCAAAAAGATCACATAAATAAGTCATATAAAGCCCATCGGGTATAAGCCACATTTCCTCACCCACACCCTCTGGGGACAAAGGATAGCAGCAGTGCCCATAGAAAACGTCTCCAACTACCCAGGCTGAGAAGAGAAGGAGATCGCTTCCACAAAAGACACACCGCGGCTCATCCTGGTTATCCTGGTAAACACACAAATACAATTCGACAATTCTTAAACCTGAGGAGAGCCGGCAAGATTGCGGCTCCCTATATGTACAGGTCGATCCTGATCTAAATGATCATCCGCACCCACTCTGTCGAGAGAATGCGGAATGCCACTACGCCGAGAGAGCGAGGGTGTGGTCGCTCTCCGAGTAGCGGAACCTTTTGGCGGGAGAGTAAAAAAAGCTGCATATGTAAAAAACCAAACTACTAAAACTAATTGGTCGACCAGGCGCAACCAAAGGAGAATTGAAATTATTCCCCAAACCATACCCCATAATATTAGTTTAGCTGTTCGCCACACCCAAACCCCGCTGCCCGTAGCCACAGGGTTCTTTTGAAGGCGAACCACCATATTCATGATGTAGAGAGCCATTGCAATGGCCAATACACCTTCTAATACAACTGCTCCATATAAAACCTCAAAAATCTTGATAGAGGTTATATCTAAACAAATCCAGCAAACCAAGAGGAAAGCTTCTGCTACCCCTCTCGGAGTTTTATAATCTATTCTAATTCGGCCATGCATATACACAATGAAGCATCCTAGTCCCAGTGTGTATGTACAAAACACAAAGCGCAACACCAATACCTTGATAACAGCTATTATCAAAATAATGGGTCGAGTTAGCTGACAAAAATCCCATTGTCCAGTACAGCAATAAAGAAGCCATATTATAAAAATCATCCAATATTCAGCTTCACTACTTACATTCTGAAGGGCGCCTGGTCTCCCTTTAGTACCATTAACAGTACCGCACGCCATGGTCATGTGTAGTTTTACTGTTCCGCCAAAAAGTGTCAGTGAGGATTGAGGAAGACAGGGCTGGGGCGTTGCAGTTATAGTCTGGTCGATCCCGCCCTCTTTTGCAGCCCCTCCTCAATGCTCAATAACCTCCTCTTCGTCGCCCCTCCCCAATTTTCCTGCAGCTCTTTGGCCAAAAGCTGAGCTTTTACCTTATTTGGTAAGGTTTTCTTTTTGAGAATTTGGCGAGGAAATAACGACAAAGTTCCTCTTTTAACAATTAAAAAAGCTATCACCGCTGATAGAACAATTCCTAAACCTAGCAGGAACCAAAGTCCCACTTCTTGTACTAAATTATATAGCCCGGTACTTATCCCAGTAAACGCCGTCTCCGCCACATCTTCCACAACTCCAACGGCTGTTGAGGCCACAGTTTTCACTACACCCCTTATTGCCAATCCTATCCTCTCAAACCATGTACATACATGTTCCCCTTTATGATTATACTCGTCACTGTGTCCACAATGCAGCCATCTTTCAGTAGGTTCGTGGCATGTGCCCGGGCCATAAATCTTATTAAATCCCAACCAATCAAATCCTGTAACTATGTCTCCTGAACAAAGGCTTTTCCTAAATGCGTGACCTTCTAATATCTGCATAATAGAGTCAGGAGGCTTTGGGATAATTTTAAGTCCTACCATTTTAGACAATTCCTTATCATTGTCCCATCGCGCGCAATAATCTCTTCCTGCCGCCTGGCTCCGAATCCATCTATTACTATTATCTTTAATCCATACCGCTCCCTCGATATTGGCGTATTCTGCATCGCGGTAACGCGGAGTACAAAAATTCTTAAACCGGGATTGAACATTGAAACAAGGTACACGTGCTAATACAATTGTACAGTTTTTAAAATCTTTCCCGGAACTACCTCCCGTACACACCATCTCCCATGGCCTTGGATTAGCGTATAAGGCTGGTCTCTCAACGTCAGGCCAAATGTCGTTCTCTTTAGAATACACTGTCGCCATATATTGGTATTTAACCCAATAATTGTCCGACTCTCCTAAGCAAGGTATTACATCCTTAACCACTTCATCTTTATTGAGCCCCCACCACGTCTTACTCTCGTCTCTCGTATGTATTTCTTTCCAAGCTTGCAACACCCCTTTAATCGTTAAGTTTGTTTTCAATCCTGTACAGTTATAAATCCAACGAGTCAAAGGTGGCGTTCCTATTTCTACCAAGGGGCATCGCGGTGAAATACCACTTACCCAATCCTTCTCATGCAATCTGTTAAACATTCTTAGTGCTACGCATCGGTCAATTTTATCAAAATCACCCTTCGGAACATTATGTAAATCATCCGGCGTAGGAATGCGTTGAGCCCACATTTGTACCCGTCTTATATTTAGTACAGTTATTTTCACAGTCTTATTAAAGGTTGATTCCAACACATACGTACCCCTTTTCCATATCCATGGAAAAGAGTTATTCAACCACTCTTCGTGTTTCACTTTTATCTTCTTTTCACATAGTGCGTTTTTAACACTCATTGCAAAAAGGTGAGTAAGCAAGGTACTCGCGTCACCTCTTATCCCTCCTCCGGGGAGGGTAAGACTACTACCGCTATCCGCATAGCAAAACATGTGGTAGGGCACGGGACAATACCTCATCATATTCCAATCACAATGGCTATTATTATAATACGACTGGGCCTTACTTAACCTAACCCTGCATCCTGGCCGTCTCTTCATTACTTTATTAACTTTATTTATTTTATTTATTACTTTTATTGGAGGTGTAATTGGTGGGGTCCTCCCAACCCTATTCCTTCCAAAAATAGTCGCGGCGTATATCATCCTACGTATTCTATTATGTGACCGGGTCTTATTCAATCCAACCCTATACCTTGGCCGTCTCTTTTTAACTTTCCTTGGTGGGGGCTTTTTGAACCCCTGCATTCCAAGAAATTTCGGTGAGGCGAAAATCGTTCTACGTATTCTATTAGCATGGTGGATTCGTGAGGGTGGCTCCTCTGACGACAAAGCCAAAGCCCCCAATTGATAAGTTACTGCTTGTTTAATAACCTTAATCGCCCTTGGCCTTCTAAATTTTCTTAGCCTTCGTTGATGAAAAACTACAGGGTACTTACCCAATGCTGGAGTCGGAGTACCTGGCAGGTAACCGCCGGTCCCGTTGGCCCCTGGTCCTTCAATGGTCCCGTTGGTTCCTGGTCCCCTGCATCGAAAAGTTAAACAGCTCCAACATGGTTCCCATTCCGGCCGAAGTTCGGTACAAGTGTCATTTCGTGGGGCCGCGGGGTAAATTCTGAAATCCGGGTCGTCAGGGTCTGTCTTCACCCAGTACCCTCCTGTCGCATCTGGCAACCTTGCACAATATTCGTTGAGGTACCAAGAAGGATCTCCTTCTCCAATTTGGACCCAATTTTTCCTAACGTTTCTTTGCTCTAGCTTTTCCAAGCATAACAAGGTAATATTGACCGTAAAGTCGTTCGCTGTGCTATCAATCCGGTAAACTACTCGAACTTTACACTTACTCTTTGATTTTACAGGGTACGTCGTGCTCCTTCTTAAAATCTTCATGGATTCATTATAATAATATGTTTTGTTGAAGGTGATGCGGAGGTAGGAATTCACGAGGGCAGTTCTCTCTCTCCTCCAACCTTCCTCACAGGGACTGTCAGTTCCGGCACCGCAGGCTTCCCTCTTCGGTCCTTCCGTCCTCTTCCATTCCTCACTAACTTGCATCACCTCTACTTTCCAGCACGTTTGGTTGGCTATTTTAGTGTTGCCATACCGTATGTCGACCAAGTCGATGGGATTAATCGGAGCCATGTTGTCGAAGCTGAACCTTCGCCTTCTCTGCGCTCGCAGCCCCAACAAACAATAAATCAATGTTATTACTATCAAGCAAAGTATGGTGGCCAGCCAAACCCTTCCATACACCCAGCGTCGTCTTCGACGGATGACAGGAACGTTCATGTAAACTCTGTCAGCTTCAGGTTGTTCATGAACGGTGTCCAATGGGTCTTCATCTGTAGGAATCTCATAGGGGTTCTCAACCCTGTTCCCACCGCTGCCACCACACTCTGGTTGGCGTGTAATTGTTCCTATATTGGCGTAAGCATGCGGCTCTCCTCCTACCTCTAAAGTCAAAGGGTGAGGCAAGTTTAAAGTCGCAGGTCTAGGTATTTCATACAACGGGGTATCATAACCTGGAGGACTCCATCCTTGGTTCTCAAACCTTACCCTGTTCTTGGCTGGACCAAGTTTTCCAGGTATCACTAATTTACCCCCGCTGTCGCCAAAACTTTGATCTTCCTCCATCGCTTCCTCGTAGCTACGTTTCATACTCTCTACTGACGGTTCTATCTTTTGTGGACTACTAAGCTCTAAAACCACATTGGCTCCTCCCCCTCTACCTTGGGGGTTGGCCTTCGTTATACAGTTATCTTATTCTTATTTAAATTGCCTCTATTGACCACTGAGCCAAATACATTCTAATTTTAATTAAAAGGGGTTTCCAAATCCACTATATTATGCCCAATTTCCCCCGCACCTCTTAAACTTTCTACTTACTTATTTCCATCGTCTTTGGCCCTCAATTTAGCCAACCTTTCTTGCATTTGATTCCGTTGAAATTCTCGATAATCAAACAACAAAGCCGTTGAGGGTCCTGGTGACTCCTGTTGTTCGAGAATCACGGGGGTCTGGTCGGACTTCTGTAATGTGCCTTCAATTTCCTCGATTCTTTTATCTAAATCCCTAATTATTTCCCTTAATTCCTTTTGCCCGGAGGCCTCCTCCTGAGATTGTTGAACTAAAGACACCCAATATGGTCTAAACCGACCTAGATCCTGGAAGAGAAGGTGCAAAGACGGTATTAATGCTCTAAAAATATTCTCTACCACTGCCCTAGTCGCCTCCAACCTATCTATTCGCATCCCCAGCTCAGCAATCTTGTCTTCCATCTCCTTTCGTTGCTACTTTTCAGCGAATGTGGAGGGCTGTGGGTCCTGGTGCCTGTTCCAAAAGCGTGACAGGACTACCTTAAGGACCTTGTGCTCCTTCACCTCATCAGCCTCGCTATCTTCGCTCGCCTCGCCTTCGTACCCTTTTCCTTCCGGCTCCTCCTCGTTAGAGGAGGGGCTCTCACTTATCTCTAGCTTTTCCCTCCACTCCGCTTTCGACCCTGCGGCTGGAGTTTCCGGTACAACTCCCTTTTCCGGTTGCTCCTGTTGAGGAAGAACGGAATGGGGGGCTTTTCTACACATTTCTGCCAATTTTTTCCATTTAGGTGAATTATTATACCGCCATGGATTTTTCTCATAAAATTTAGGGCATCCACGCAAAGACCAATGCTTTTTGTGGTAGCCTAACAAGTTTCCTTCTCCGGTACAACCCGGATAGGGACATCCTTTCCCCTTATACTTCTTTGGGCGATCCCTGAGGTCAAAGTCTCCCTTCGACCTGGGTGCCTTGTGTTCATCCTCTTCTAATGAACTCACATTACATTTTTCCAGCTCTCTTGTGGCCACCTGAGCCAATGCCAACAACTTCTCATTACCCTTAGGCTTTACTTCTTCATCTCCACTCTCACTACTATGCCTTCTTGTCGGCCTAGTACCAACGTATTCTCCATAAAAAGTACAGTTGGGGTGTAACCGTTTGGCTTCCTCCTCTGTACTCATCGACACTGCCATCCCTAACGAGTATATTCCCCCGTAGGGTTTCATAGCCATCATTACTTTTACTTTCAACCAATATATCGGGTCCCCCAAAACCCATCGTCGCGGCATCGCTGGACTCATTTTTACTACTACTGTTTTAGCTTTATATTCCATTCTATCCAATGTAGTCCCCTTTACTATATGACTACCTTCCATAGCGCTAATATTCACTGCTTTCTCTTGCGGGACATCCGGCAATGTTTCCATTGAAATGTCCCCTCGAGCCAAAGCAACATTGATTAGCGTGGGCCAGGGGGTTCTTGGTTCCCCCCCACTAAACACAGGTTCAACGTGAACTAAAGTTGGCACCGCTTCCGAGCCAACAATTAATGGAGCCAAGCCATACTTACCTCCATGCGGTGGCCAGTTATTGTAAAGCAGTGCCTGGAACCTCGGGTCGCGAGTCCTCTCGTTTACTTCCATCGGCCAATAGGTCAGCAACTCGGAACTTAGCGACTTTATCGGGGTTTCTGCTCTAGTTAACTGCCATCCCTCGGCCTCTCCTGCTCTCACTAGTGAACCTTTTCCCATTCTCATCCTACAATGTAGGCAATACAGTATGCTCTCCCCGTCCCACAAACATTCACAATGCTGTGCCTCTGTATTCTCTTGCGGGGCTAAGTCCCACTGAGCATACGCTTTTATCCTAGGTAGGCTTTTTATTCTACAGTATCCACACACCTGTATTTCAAGCACCTTAGCCGGGCCTATTTTACTCAGGTCTGGCTTAAAGCCATCTACCCAATACTTATTGGCTATATTCCACTGTTCCCTCGACTCCTCGTTTCCACTGCAAATTACACAGGTCGAGACAGCCGGTTGCCAACTAAAATCTTCCACTCTATTACTAATATATCCTCTCACTGCATTCATCCAAAGATTAAATGCCTTACCGACCATTATCACCTTCTCCGTCCTCCGCACTATGACAGCTCCCTTCATCATAACGAGCCTGACAAAGTCCGGAGGGACTGGTTCCATTTTTAATTATTTGTCTTACTCCTTAACTTCAGGCTGAATTAACTGGTATCGGTTTTAGCTGCTCTACCCCTTGGAGTCCCTTCTTTTTCAATCGCACTGTATTTCTGTCTAAAATTTCTTCAACGATGTCAAATTGGTCATATTTCGCTTTCACTGCCTGACTATCAGAAGGACCATGAGATTTTATCCACACTCTCTGTCCTACCTGAAATGGACACTTTCCCTTTTGAGGGTGTTGTGTGCTTTGCATCCGTCCTACCTCAGGGGCGACAAAGGGGCGCTGGTTCAATTCCTCTGAAGGGGAAGGTCTATCTGCTCTGCTCCTCCCATTCAGATCCTTGACCAACTCCACCAGTTTCTCACTCCATTCTTTTCCATTAGCATTTTTCCCAAGCCAACTTTTAACTAGACCAATGGTCCTTTCAGCCACGCCGTTAGCTTGAGGGGTGTAGGGCGGCGAATAAGTTCTTATTATTCCCCACTTCTGACACCACCTGTCTATTGTAGCGTTTTTGAAATGAGTTCCATTGTCAGTTCTTAACTCTCTCGGTATGCCTAACCACATACAACCTTCTTCTAATGTTTTCAGCACGCTATTAGCATTCGCATTACGTACAGCTTTTAAACCAAAATGTCCTGACATCGAATCAACAAGCACAATAAGATATTTCTCACCTTTAGTGCCGCTTACTCCCATGGGGCCTGCTACGTCCATGCAAACTGATGCCCATGGAACAGTGCTTTTAATCGTCAATCCGTCCACTCGCTGTCCTCGGCGTCCCGCATTATACTTATTACACAACTCGCAATTTCGTATAACTGAATGGATTTTCTTTTCTGGGATCCAAAGTTCCAGTTTTTCCAGCTCCCTTTTTGTGGGCAAGGCACCTCCATGGCCTAGCGCTTCATGTACGGCCTTAGTCACCTCACACACAAATTCATTTGGGACCACTTTTCCTCCTTTGGGAGTATTGTCCCATTTTTCTGCTCCTACAATTACCAATCTTCTCTCTTGGACGTATTTATCTATTTCATCATTTCCTCTCCAGTGAGCCCCCTCCTTGACGTGGGCTTTCTGGTGAACAACATCGATAGTCATATTCAACCTTAACTCGGCTATTTTCCTCCACAACTCAGCATGAGCAATTTCTTTACTCCTCGCTCCTTCAAACCCATTTTCTTCCCAAATGGATAAGTCTTCTTTGAGCGCCTGAGCACAATAGTGACTATCGGTTATAAGTCTTACTCGACTCACGTGTAATCTTATGGCCTCTAACAATCCTTCTAACACCGCTGTAGCCTCTCCTGCTTGGGCACTACCAGGAGTCTGACCTTTTCGGCGGCATATCTCTTTACCATTGTGTTTCAGGATGAAGCCCCAGTGGGCATACTGGTCTTCACCCTTTTTGGATCCATCTGTGTATAGAACCCATTCATATGATTTCTCCTCACTATTTACAGTTTTCGCCTGTTTTTTAGATATGGATTTTGCTGGTCCTATCTCTAAATCAGGGTCTAGCAGGATATCTTCCCACCTTCCCCATCTCACATTAGTCGCTTTAGTACTTTCTAGTGTGTCTTTACGCAGGTAGCGATGTACTTGACTCTGCGTAACAACTTTTATGCCTTGTCCCTGGGCTAAGTCTTTTAATGTTCCCCAATATTTAGCAAGAACCGCTAATTCTCTCTCCTCCTGGGGAAACTTTTTCTCAACATTATTTATAGTATAAGTCCACAGTGTCACTAAGCCGGCACCTTCATTACTAACACTTACCATTGCATTATCTTCATCACATTGAATCTCAGCAACTAGCCTAACTTCCAAGCTTCTCGGTTCGAGGCGTATAGCATTTTTTACTGCGTTTTTGAGCCCCTCTAAATTTTCTTGGTCTTTAGCCGACCAAGGCCAATCTTTTGTTTTCTTTTCATTAGGATTTTTGCGTAATCGGGCATAAAGGGGTCTCGCAAATTTCTGATAAAACGGAACATGATCTCGAACATAATTACACAATCCTAATATTTTCTGTAGTTCGTTCTCGGACGTTGGCGGCAAAATTTGTTCTATTTTTCCTCGATACGCTTGCGACAGCCCCAAGTCTTCAAACACTTGGAATCCCAAGTAATCTACCTGAAATCTGGCAAGCTGACACTTCTTAAGATTTAGCTTCAATCCTGCCGCCGTCACTCGCTCGATTACGGCCTGCAAAGTTTCCAAATGTTCCTCCTCCGTGTCACTAGCAACGAACACATCATCAATGTAAACTGTGACTGGGAGACCTTCCAAGACATGCAAGACAGCTGATTGAAATACGTTCGGGGAATTTTTATATCCCTGCGGCAAACGCTGCCAAACGTATGCTTTCCCCTTATGCGTAAACGCTGTTTTCCCTTGTGATGCTTTGGCAATTCTCAGGGAAAAGAATCCATTTGCAAGGTCAATACATGATTTATACTTTTTTACTCTTAATGTTTTTAAAGACGCCTGGGGGTTTATGAGGCTCGCTCGGTTAGCCACCGTACGGCGGTTCAGAGCTTTGAAGTTAATGACTGGCCTCCAACCCCCTCCTACCGCTTCAGGTTTTTTAACAGCTTGAATTGGGCTATTGGTAATCGGGTTTAGCTCTTCACGAATAATACCAAGTGCTAATAATTCTTTTACAATTACCTCCATTTCGGCAACTGCTCCTGGGTTGAGGGGATATTGCCTTACGGGCGGATGTACTCCCCCACTTATAGTATGCATGTATTTTGCTCCTAAATCACCGCAATCATTTTTAAAATGTGCGATAGCGGCCCTGTCTAAAATTTCACCTAATTTCTTTTTCCCTTCCAATGTCAATACACTGTCTTGGATTTGTTGGGCTTTTACGGCTGGTACATCTACTGACTTATACCATTCTTGATCAGGTATTATTTTTGTAGGGCCTACTTTCACTAATTTTGATTTTAGTTTTTCCCATCTCTTTTTTGCAACTTGCTTTTGATTTTTAGGCTTTTCCATTTCTTCTGCATCTTTTAATGTCAACAAATTGTGCGGTCCCAATACCCACACAATTCCCTTCCACATTCCTACCGGCATTTTAGCTATCGAACCATCAGCTACCATTACTTGTAGGTGTCCAATTTGTTTTAAGGCTTTTCGGGTCATGGACACCTCGGCCCCTGTGTCTACTAAATAGGGCACTCCCTCCACTTTAGCATAAAGGTTATTCCCTACTCTGTAGACTCCTTCTAGGGTGACCCGTGCCTCTGTCTCCATTACTTTCCAGGCCCCCCGGAGGCTGCAGCCTTGCGCGCCTCGAGGAAGGCCTTCCTTTCTTCTGGGTTTAGTTTGTCAAATTCTTCTTTGGGCATATATGCTGGACCTGGTCTTCGCGCTGCTGGCTGTTGTCTTGGTTGGGGCCTCATCTGCTGTCCTGGCTGAGTGGCCGGTCTCTGATTTCCACTCATTCTCTGTTGCTGAGGTCTCACAAAGGGGACAGTCTGAACTGGTCGCTGAGCTCCCTGCTGGACTTGCTGATCGTTCCCTCGGGTGCGACTAGCGATTGGTCCGGTTCTCCTCTTCTCAGCGTTATGCTTATTCAGGCGATCCCACTTCTTAACGGAGGCTTCAATTTTCAGCGTCGTGCTATTTGGAGCCATTTTCACAAAGACAGCTTCGTTCCCTTTGTCCTTAACAATCATCCGCAGCACTTTGATATACCTATTTGGCGATATAACTTCTTTAATTTTGTGCCACACGTTTAGCAGTGAAACGTCCCTTTTGAGTTGCTCCCTAGCTCTGTTAATATGGGCATCTTCATCTTCATCTTCGCCATCCACCCATCTTTCATAGACCTGTTGTGGTGTTTCGTTTGGTCCGACGGGGCTAGCGATGATGTACTGAAGCCATAGCTTCTTCGCGCCATCTCCTCCTGGCGCGTCCCTAATCATGGGCCATGTCTCAACTAAATACTCTTTAGCTGATTCTAGCCTACCTTTTTGGCGAACCAACTCTTTTAAGGTCTTAAACTGCTGCACATCACCCTCTATGTCGTGTGGCTGATTTATTAAATTCGGTACTATTGTAGTTGATCCCAGTTGTGTCATATATTGGGACTGCTGGTTCAAGGAGGCTCTTGGGGCAGCTGGTACCGTTAAAGTAACCGCTGCTCCATCATTATCTGAATCTGAATTCAGGTCATCGTCGGCTCTCAGCTCACATTTTGCTTTATCATTTATTGCTTTTTTGAGCCGTCTTAACATAAAATCATGTGCCACCGCCACGTAACCATCCCTGAAATTCTTAGTCAGGTCTTGATGAGCAAGTAATGTGGTATATGGCGGAGCCTGTAAAATGTTAACAGCCTCGCGATAAGTTATTCGCATAGTTAGAGGCATTTTACTATCTAGCTTACTAAGCCAGGCCGGTGGATAAGGGCGATTTACTTGCCCTGCCTCGGGTATGTACGCTTTTCGCCCATCCTTTGTCTCGATCCATCCCAGGCTAACATCCCTAGCTACCCTTTCTGAGGACCGGTACACATCAAACGTAGGTTGAGGATTTTTCTTTCTTCTATTCACTGGTCTTGTAACTATTTTTGGGTTCTGGCCAGGGTTGGCCGGGTCATCTTCTGACGAGGTTGAGTCTCGGTCTTCATCAGCGGGATTAGCGCCAATCGCGGTCGGAACAGGAGCTTGCTCTCCACCGTCCTCCTCTTCGCTCCCATCTTCTGGCAGGGGCACCGGTATCATGGGGGGTCGTCCCGGAAAGGGGTCCCGTGCTGTTCCAGGGGTAGACGTGACGGGGCTAAAGGTCACCGTTCCCCTTGGGGCTTTGTTTTTCCCCTTCGGGGTTTGTCTGCTCGGTCCCGCTCGCTCTTCATCCTCTACCACCCGGGCAGCTCCTGACATCCCTCCACTCACCGGGGAAGGCACGGGAGTTGTTTTAACTGGGGATGGGGACTGGGGCGAGTCCCTGAGTTCTCCGGTTATAGATTGCTGGAGCTGGCGTCGTTCACGATCCATCTGCCTAGTACGGGTTAAAATCTCATCTGTCACTGATTTAACTCGCTCCTCTCTCTGCTTTTTTGATATTGCTACCACAAATTCTACTCCCGATGGTGTTGTCACGGGAGTCTTAGCTCTTAAGGTGAAGGCCGCCACAGCTATGGACTCAGCCTGTTGCCACTGCATTTTCCCAGTTTTAATCCAATTTACATCTATCACTATTCTCTCCGCTCCCTCTCCCAGCGCTTTGTCAACCCCTCTCTCCAATGCTTTTGCCATTTCATCCGCATATTGTGCCTGATCACTTTCGGGATTCCACTCCGTCCCTGGCACGTGAATTATCATGCCATAGGGAGTGTTCCCGCCACTAGTTTTTGCCGCTACTATTGGCCGCTGATAATTTTTCTGTAATTCCTGTTTAACCTCTGATTCATATTCTTGTCCTGCTTCCTGCCTTAAAATGTTCCTAAGCGCTTTACTATGTGGTTTTAGTGATCTATCTGTAATTATCACTATAGCATCCCCCTGTATCCGCCAGGGGCTTCCCACATAGTGACACAATATCACTCCATTCCCGATTGAAACCTTTTTGGTTTCCTCCGGCAGCCCCCCCAGGGGCGCCGTTCTTATCAGGGGAGTCATTCTCACAGTTATCCCTGAGCTTTCATTCCCCGATGCTCCTGCGTCCTCCATTACTGGGACACCTGAGCCCGTATCATAAAAGCCCTCTTCACTAGCGGCTTCAGCAAACCGCTTCCTCGCCATCTGGAGCTCTCTCAACTCCGGTTGTTCCCAAAGATTGAGGCTTAAAGCTTCAGTCCCCTTGGGATTTGCCAATTCCACCCTTAAGTGCATTTTCTCGGCAAGGGATTTTATCGTCGGGTCCCACTGGACTCCGGTACTAACCACTTCCATCACATTATACACATCCAACAACATAGACCACCAGTGGACCCAAAGGCCCACCGTCCCAGAGGTGCATCCCTCCTGGGGGTGGTTCACCACTACTGTTGCTATGCCCATTATTTCGGGAAATTCGCTCACGAACATTCCCGTTTCCTTCACCGCCCTTTCCACCTCGACTGGGAGGTCTGTCGGACGGATCGAAGGGTTGTTTATCTCCAGGTGCCTTCTGGCTCCTGGTGGCCATCGATCCACACCTTCACCCAGCAGCATAATTACGACTGGTATATCTACTTGTTCTAGAGGACGGAATTCAGGCTTTAATCCTGCTCCCCTCTCTGTAGGGCTGGGGGACTTTTCCCTCCCATTTTTCCCTATCAATTTTTCCATTACTTCACTAGCGTGTTTTATAGCCCGCTTTGCTTCCTTATTGTAGGAGTGGAGCTATCTATTTCCGAAGCCTACCCGTGCGCTTTGGGTTTTAGGGACGTACTATAGCTCCTGGTTACTCAGCTCCGTACCCGTGTACGTTGCCTCTACCTCTATCGGGACTACCGCGTTCGGGTTTCCTACCTTAACTCGTAGGCGGATGTCCTCTCTTAAACGGTGGGGTGTATTGTCCTTCCAAATCGGTTGTAATCCTCTCCGCTTCCCTTTTCCGGGATCTGGCTATCTTCTTGTGCCAATGGACACTCCTGTCAAAACCGAAAAAGGCTGCTTCCACTAGAACATTAGTCTAGTGGAAACTCCTACCTTTTCTCCTTGGTTCTCGACGACTTTCTTCTTGTGCCAATGGACACTCCTGTCAAAACCGAAAAAGGCTGCTTCCACTAGAACATTAGTCTAGTGGAAACTCCTACCTTTTCTCCTTGGTTCTCGACGACTTTCTTCTTGTGCCAATGGGCACTCCTGTCAGAACCGAAAAAGGCTGCTTCCACTAGAACATTAGCCTAGTGGAAACTCCTACCTCTCTCCTTGGTTCTCGACGACTTTCTTCTTGTGCCAATGGACACTCCTGTCAAAACCGAAAAAGGCTGCTTCCACTAGAACATTAGTCTAGTGGAAACTCCTACCTTCTCTCCTTAGTCCTCGACGACTTTCTTCTTGTGCCAATGGACACTCCTGTCGGGGAACCGAAAAAGGCTGCTTCCACTAGAACATTAGCCTAGTGGAAACTCCTACCTTCTCTCCTTAGTTCTCGACGACTTTCTTCTTGTGCCAATGGACACTCCTGTCGGGAACCGAAGACTTAAAATTTCCGCAAAAATACAAGGAGGAAAGGCAGGGGATGGGGGATCAGGGTTATGCCTGTAGCGGCGGCAGCCTCGGTCAATGGGTCCGCTATCAAGGAAAAGGGACCATAAATATTTTCGGGCACCCCGCAATAACCAAGCAAAGAATATGGTAGATTTGCTATAAATGGGTATCTATAATGACAAGCCACTAAAATGGGCCACCGCACCCAATATGGAAGGCCTAAATACCGTAGACCATAGTTTATCATCACACTACTAAAGGAGACTGCTTCTCTCCGAGCAGCTCTCCACCATCAACTCCAACTGTTCAAGCCCTCCTCCTCTTTGTGGGCGGGCTTGAACCACCCCTTGACTCAGCCCCTCCCTCAGGAATGCGCGGTGCAGCGCGCTCTACCAGGTACACTATCAGTACCTTCACAGCCGACCAGAGCAGCAGGTCGCTGTAAAAGCTCATTCACTTTGAATGGCTTCCTCACACTCAGCCTCGGTTGGAGTGTAAGTCTCCTGGGGGGAGCCAGTCACCGTTCCTTTAACACAAAATAGTACAATCAACTTCAATTCAAAAATCACACTAGTTTTTCACAATTAAAGCAGTTCTTTTCCATGAAACATTTTCATCAAAGAGACTAATTTTGTGTTAGCTCAGGGTCGTCTGACATGACAATTTATCAGCGAGTTCGCCGTCAACTCCAAGCACGGTGCCTCCAGCTCAAAGTCGCGCTCACTCGGGTTCCTGTTCGGGCTTCGATCGACCCCGATTTTGACAAAAATGAGTCAATCGAGCCCCACGTATGGGCGCCACATGTCAACTTCCGCTTACCCGCAGGACTTAAATCGGGAAATATGTCCTGATCGACTCTCCAATCAATGGGTCAGTAATTCCCCTTTTCCCTCACCGGCTCTAAGGCGTCAAAGTGAGGGGACGAGAATTAGTTAAGCCGATATATCGAGGTGGACTCACCTAGGTTTGTTCACTGTCTTCTTATCATGAGGCCAATCCGTTTTCATCCACCTATTACTCCTGAATGAGCAACCACACAGAACCCAGGAATAACAAACTGAACACCTCACTTACTTGGCAGCTCCACTTCTCTTAGTTGTTTGCATTTGTTATTGACCTAGTCTTTTAATAATCCTTGTTAGGATCATACGGACTTGTTTCACATAAAGCAGGAGTATTTGACATCATTAATATAAATGGAAACATTCATCAAATATTGTTAAAATGCACTTACCTCTTTTCCAAACGTCCGTTGCTGCTGTCCGTCTCGAAGGAAAATAATGAGGTCTTATCAAATGACCTGGACTTACCAAAACGTCCCAAAAATAATAAAACAAAAATCAAATCAAATAAAGAAACTTAAGTTCAAGATCAACGGTCTTATAAAATGACCAATGACTCATAAAATGTCAAAAAGAACAGAACAAAACCGAAAGAAACAAATAAAATAATTAAATCAAAGATTGTCTTTCAATTTTTTATTTCGATAATAACAGGAATATAAAAACAATTTTTAAATTCTTTAATGCGCATTCGCCAAACACAAGGCGCAATTATAAATTTCAAAAATCACAAATACAATCAAAATTAAAATTGATAAAATATAAAATAAAATAGGAAAAGGGAAATCAAACATAATCCTATAAACCTTTGAATAGAGCCTTCTAAGATTGATCACTTCTCTAAAGAGCTCAAGACCTAAATTTAAAATAAGACGTTTTTGGCTAAAAATAAATGTGAAGATATGGGAGTGTATTAAATGGCTCCGTCCCTACACGCGATTTACCGTTCATAACTTCCTTTTAAACATCTTATTTATTAAAGCGTTGTACATTACCCAATTTGGTGAGAAAAGTCCCCGCTCGCAGCTAACAGCCAAAGGTCCTCCGAGAAAAACCTAAGTCCTATCACTCTGCTGAACAGTTCTCTAACAACACACTCCTTACAGGTCTATCGCAGGAACAAGTCGATGGATATCGTCGACGGAAGAGCCTCGATCCTCACAAGGAACGAACTTTTATAACCTTGGTTGCGTGTCACAGCTTCCTCTTGGTGAAGGTGTCCTTCCGCAAGTCTTTTCAGTCACTTGCATATCGATGCGCTGAGACAAGTTAGGGCATGTTGGGACGTGTTAGGGCATGTCCACAGTCACATACAGTTGAGTGAGTGACAAGCACATAACATTGGAGCTCATTCTTTACACAAACGCACACAGGAAACTGGTTACTAAGCTACGCACACCACAAAGCTTAATCAGTTCCTGTTTAAACAAAAACACATTTCAGCCTACGTGGGGCTATATGCACCCATATGCACGTGGGGCAATATATCCATCTTACGTGGGGCAATATGCTCATCCTACGTGGGGCACTGCGCCATCTTACGCTGCCAAAGTCTAGGCTGCAATTCAATATGGAGCCAAAAAAGTCCCTATTACAATTCTAACGGTCCTGGCTCTTATTTGATATTTACAAACATCAAATCAATAACAATATATGATAATGTTCTAAACATAACTATGCAAGCATGAATAACATGTATATACATGACATGTTAAATCCCAAACCTCTCAGGGAATCTCAACAGGTTGATTCTTTTTCATTTGTTACACATCTTGTATGACAATGCTGAGAGAAAACATCTTTTCATACAGGCAATCTTGACACTCAATGCAATTACAGCAATCTCATCAGTGATAATAAACAGTATCGCGTGTAATTAAAAGAAAAGAAAAGACAGCAAGGTTTCACAGTGGCTTCAATGTGCTGTAAGCATTGATCCATATTTCAGGTTAACAATTGTCGAGTAAAAATTTTATTTTGTGTGTGCTATCACTCAATTCAGGATACCTTTGTTTATTTATTTAACCGTGGGGCTCTATCACTACAACGTGGGGCCACCTACTCTCTTTAACTTGTGGCTTGATAAGGTTCAAACCGTGGGGCAAAACAAAATCACAACGTGGGGCAAAACAAGTCCACTACCTGGGGCAAAACAAGACTGGTGTTCTCGTGGTGTGCTTGATAAGGTTCAAAACGTGGAGCTTACTTAAGGTTAATATGGGCCTTGCTAAAGGATGACCTATCCTTGCTAAGCAGGCGGCTCCGGTTGCTTAGGTTTGGCGGCATCTGGTGGTTACCTTGAGGTACTACACCCAAAGGCCAAAACATGATCATATCTGCCCTATAGACACCAATTCCCTGATCTTATGGACACCAATTGATCTCTAATTTTAGAATTGAGTTCAGTCCATAATTCGTCATCTAAAAGTACATGATATGGCGCTCCATCCGACCCACACGATCCCACTCAATTCAACAAAGTGAACATTATTAAGAATACTATAAGCCTATTTATTTATGTAACCTTTATTTATCCAGGTACAGAGAGTGAGAACAGATTCTCATCTGCAATGCTGACTTAGCATTAGAGATCAACAAAGCAAAACAAAAGCAAACACAAGTAAATGCATAATAGATTACGTGATAAACTGTAGTTAAATATTTACAAAATACATCACAGCATATGATGATAAAAGGTTTGTAACACAATATTAATACTCAAAGTACATAAACAGTCCCTGAAAAAATGTATACTTAAAGAAACCAAGTTGTACTGTTTCTTGCCAAACCTGGAGAAAACCCACATAAGCATAAGAATGTTGAGAAGAAGCAAACTGTATCAAGTAGGTCGTCTGAATTGCAATCTGACCAGACAGTTCAACTGGGAGAGAGACATGCTAACCACTAGTGTACTGTGCTACCTTGATGGCAATCATAAATCACAAAAACATTTCCGTTTTCTTCCATTCTGTTATCAAATGCAGAATCCATGGTGGGATCATGTTTATTTCAAAGGCTTGAAAAAAACACTACGAAGCATTAGTTACATACAACAACCAAAAAGAGCTCAACATAGATTTAAACCAATAACAATGGAGGGTGACATTTTTTTCATGTATTAATAGCACAGCTGCTGCTAATTAAAGCCAATTAGCAGCAGCTGTGGTCACCTACTATAAAAGCTCATGTTGTATGTTGCCCCGTCACATCTGTTACTGACGCGATGGCGACTCTTTGGCTTGTGATTTTTCTGGCGCAAGCTCTCTTTATGGACAGAGGTAATTTTTTAAAATGTATTGTTGGAATTCACTTTTGTGTTCAAGAAGCAAAATTTTGTGTCCCCAAATGCTTACATGAATTTGTATGTGTGCAGGTCTTTGTCTTCCACCTGGCGCTGCACAAGGTGAATCCAATATGTTTCTCAAAAAAGGTGCACCAGGCACAAACACTGATTAAATGTTTAAAACTTGTCTGCTACAGATATGCTTCACGATGTTTCACCGAGGTTGTTGGAACTTCTCAAATCTTTGGATGTCGTGATGAAGCAACATGCTAAACAATGTGAGGAAAACTTGGGGAAACATTGGTTTTATAGCTTATGATTACCCGGAACTTTCAACTGAACCTCAGCCTTGCATCTTTCTGTATGTGGCCCTCAGACAAAGTTTGGGTCAGCCAGGACTACCCGGCCGGCCTCAACGTGAGCCAGGACGACTACCCGGCCGGCCTCAACGTGAGCCAGGACGACTACCCGGCGCGCCTCAACGTGAGCCAGGACGACTACCCGGCGCGCCTCAACGTGAGCCAGGACGACTACCCGGCGCGCCTCAACGTGAGCCAGGACGACTACCCGGCGCGCCTCAACGTGAGCCAGGACGGCTACCCGGCGCGCCTCAACGTGAGCCAGGACGGCTACCCGGCGCGCCTCAACGTGAGCCAGGACGACTACCCGGCCGGCCTCAACGTGAGCCAGGACGACTACCCGGCCGGCCTCAACGTGAGCCAGGACGACTACCCGGCCGGCCTCAACGTGAGCCAGGACGACTACCCGGCGCGCCTCAACGTGAGCCAGGACGGCTACCCGGCGCGCCTCAACGTGAGCCAGGACGACTACCCGGCGCGCCTCAACGTGAGCCAGGACGACTACCCGGCGCGCCTCAACGTGAGCCAGGACGACTACCCGGCGCGCCTCAACGTGAGCCAGGACGACTACCCGGCGCGCCTCAACGTGAGCCAGGACGACTACCCTGTGGAGGACGATGTGCTAGATGTTGTGTCAGTGAGTATTTGACATGTGCTCTTGTCATGATGGCTGAAGAATTAATAAAGACTTCAAAGTACTCAATTTCATGTAATTTCTTTTTTTTTTAAATAGCTTTTAGCAGTGTTAATGCTAATTCCTCAAACAGGACTGAAATGGTGTTCTCATTTACAACCCTGAGAAATTCTAGATCATTCTGCTCTCCAAGCACCAGCCCCTCCCACCTTGAGAAACCAAGCGTTTCGCCATTGTCAGGTCCCACCCCTGCATCGCCTCTGGACTGAATGCATGGCCACTTTCTCTCAGATCTCCTTGGGCTAGTGACAAAAGTAGCCTTTACCAGTGAACATTCTGTCCAAAAGAAATGTTATCCTTTACACTTGCAATGACAATTGGCAGTTTCATGGTCACTTCTGTAAGCAGCTGGTACCTGGTTCAAGACCTGCTCAGTTTTTTTTGGTTTCTTTGTCTTCTCTCTCCATGATTTCTTGTGGTAAATAGTCATTTTGTTACACATGTTGAATTGGCTTGTATCAAGTTGCGTGGCCGTTCAGAGTAGTGCTCAAAGGCGGAGATAAGCAGCGGGCTAACCGTGGGTGTGGCTATCACATGGGGAGAGGTGGGGGTTTTAATAAACTGGGCATTTTATTTTTGGGGTAGAAAAATGACCTAAACAATCATGTCTATAGTTCACTATGGAAGGGTGTAAAATGGGTTACCTTTTAAAATAACAATTCACACATTGAGTTCCTCCACATATTGACTCGGTTCAGTGCTGAATGAATAATACTGAGTTCTCAAAAGTACAATGACTCCAAACATGCATCAAAATTGGTAATGAATTGGCTGAAGACTTCCCTCTCTATCATCCAAAGATTTGAGAAGTTCCAACAACCTTGGTGGAACATTGTGAAGCATATCTGTAGCAGACAAGTTTTAAACATTTAATCAGTGTTTGTGCCTGGTGCACCTTTTTTGAGCAACATATTGCATTCACCTTGTGCAGTGCCAGGTGGAAGACAAAGACCTGCACACATACAAATTCATGTAAGCATTTGGGGACACAAAATTTTGCTTCTTAAACAAATGTGAATTTCAACAATACTTTTTTTTTTTTTTTAAATTACCTCTGTCCATAAAGACAGCTTGTCGCCATCACGTCAGTAACAGATGTGACGAGGCCACATACAACATGAGCTTTTATAGCAGGTGACCACAGCTGCTGCTAATTGGCTTTAATTAGCAGAAGCTGTGCTGGTTATAACATGAAAAATATGTCACCCTCCATTTTTATTGATTTAAATCTATATGTTGAGCTCTTTTTGGTTGTTGTATGTAATGTTTCATAGTATTTTTTCAAGCCTTTGAAATAAACATGATCCCACCATGGATTCTGCATTTGATAACAGAATGGAAGAAAACGGAAATGTTTTTGTGATTTATGATTGCCATCAAGGCAGCACAGTACACTAGTGGTTAGCATGTCTCAATCCCAGTTGAACTGTCTGGTCAGATTGCAATTCAGACAACCTACTTGATACAGTTTGCTTCTTCTCAACATTCTTATGCTTATGTGGGCTTTCTCCACGTTTGGCAAGAAACAGTACAACTTGGTTTCTTTAAGTATACATTTTTTCAGGGACTGTTTATGTACTTTGAGTATTAATGTGTTACAAACCTTTTATCATATGCTGTGATGTATTTTGTAAATATTTAACTACAGTGTATCATGTAATCTATTATGCATTTACTTGTGTTTGCTTTTGTTTTGCTTTGTTGAACTCTAATGCTAAGTCAGCATTGCAGATGAGAATCTGTTCTCACTCTCTGTACCTGGATAAATAAAGGTTACATAAATAAATAGGCCTATAGTATTCTTAATAATGTTCACTTTTATTCCCTACATTTGAAAACTTAATTTTCTTTACACTCACAAAACATTGAGGACACAATGTGAAAAAGACAAAATAATAGATAGTGGTTGTCAGTGTATCTATTTTGAGAGGAATAATAGCTAATGTTGGTAATAATGAGTACAATGGTTTAATTTCTCTCCGTTGGCCACTCTGGAGCCCATCTTTACATTTTTATTTTTTTCTAATTTAAGACTTAGCAAAATGAACAGGGAGAGCAGCCTTTTCATTGAATTTGGCTCTCACCATCTTTGAATTTGTAAAGCATTGTGTTCGTGTGTTCCCCGTCTCCGCATAGCTTAAGGAATTTTTCCTTTAGTTTTGCTACATAGCTAGTTGTGTTGGACTAAAATTGCTCAACTTGGCATTGCACTGCAAATTTAAGCTATCTAACCTAGACTTAAACGCTTATATCAAGCCATAGTCTTATTGATCTTATAATTATTTACTATGCAATCGCAGAATTTCCAAGATTATTAATCTTGTTTTAAGATTGTCTTTTATTTCTCAGTTTGTAAACCTTAAAATTGGTTATTTTTTTACGCACACTAAGCTAAAATGCTGTAAGAATCTGAAAAGTTATTTTTACTCAAAATAAAATTGTCAGATATCATTCTGTAAGTTCCCTTTGGATGAAACTAAATTGAATAGTTATTTAAAAAAAAAATAGGTGCAAATGTATAAATTTAAACAGCTCAATATTAGTCTTAACCTTTTTTTTTTTTTTTTACAATTATACTGATTTTGTATATTGTGGAGTATAATTGAAATAGAATTTTGATTAATTGCACAGCCCTACAACACACAGGTTGCATTTTATTGTAACCAATTTCCTGGGTTTGTCATACTTACTAAGCTCATTATCTCCTTCCAGTAAACAGGCTACCAGCTCTGTGGTCTAGTGGTAGTCTACCCTCAGACTCAGAGGTTGTGGGTTCATTTATTCCCAGGCTGAGTCGAACCAAATGCAATTAAAAATGGTGCCATCTCCCTGTTTGACAGTCAACTTACAGTACAAATAGTTGTATGCTTTAAAAAAAAATAAAAAATTTCACTTGAAATAAGGCCATTTAACTACCTAAAAAAAAATAAATAAAGTTTGGCTTATTTTAAGATTTAATTTCCTTGATTTGTTGCTTAGAATGAGTGTTTAAAGCTCATTTTAAGATTTATAGATCTACAATTTTTATTTCAAGAAACCTGAGTGAAATTATCTTACTGCACAGGCAGATAATTTCACTTGTCTCTAATAAATTTACACTAACAAGTGTATTGTCTCATTAAGCAGACATGTTTTTGCAGTGAAACACTTTAAAAAAAAAAAAAAAAATTGTGCACCCTGTTAACCAGTTGTAGGTAGATGTTCTATGCCTATTTTAGCCAATATATATGCGTGTTTGGAGTCTTTGTACTTTTGAGAGCTCAGTATTATTCATTCAGCACTGAACTGAGTCAATATGTGGTGGAACTCAATGTGTGAATTTTTATTTTAAAAGGGAACACATTTTAAGCCCTTCCACAGTTAACTCTCAGCATATAATTAAATCTTACCTTTAACATGGCTATTTATTTATTTTTATTTTTAATCAGATATTGCTTTGCTGGTTATTCTTCTCCCTTGAAAATAAAATGCTGGATTTAGCAAGACCCCCACCTCTCCCCGTGTGATTGCCACACCCCCGGTAAGACCGCTGCTTATCTCCACCTTTGAGCAGTCCTCTGAACGGCCACGCAACTTGATAAAAGCCAAGTCAACATTTGTAACAAATCAACCATTTACCACAAGAAATCGTGGAGGAGAGAAGACAAAGAAAGAAAAAACTGAGCAGGTCTTGAACCAGGTACCAGCTGCTTACAGAAGTGACCACAACACTATTTGCTCAGGTTCAACACACAGTTTCACTTGTAGTTCACACAAGTGACAGAGCCTTTGTGGGATTTTAAAAACTAGCAATTGTCATTGCAAGTGTGAAGGATAACATTTCATTTCGGCAGAATGTTCACTGGTAAAGGCTACTTTTGTCACTAGCCCATGAAGATCTGAGAGAAAGTGGCCATGCATTCAGCCCAGAGGCGATGCAGGGGTTGGTCCACACCTGACAATGTCGAACAGCTTGGTTTCTCATGGTGGAAGGGGCTGGTGCTTGGAGGGCAGAATGATCTAGAATTTCTCAGGGTTGTAAATGAGAACATCATCTCAGTCATGTTTGAAGAATTAGCATTAACACTGCTAAAAGCTATTAAAAAAAGAAATGAAATTGAGCACTTTGAGGTCTTTATTAATTCTTCAGCCATTATGACAAGAACACGTCAAATACTCACTGACACAACATCTAGCACATCGTCCTCCACAGGGTAGTCGTCCTGGCTCACATTGAGGCGCACAGGGTAGTCGTCCTGGCTCACGTTGAGGCGCACAGGGTAGTCGTCCTGGCTCACGTTGAGGCGCACAGGGTAGTCGTCCTGGCTCACGTTGAGGCGCACAGGGTAGTCGTCCTGGCTCACGTTGAGGCGCACAGGGTAGTCGTCCTGGCTCACGTTGAGGCGCACAGGGTAGTCGTCCTGGCTCACGTTGAGGCGCACAGGGTAGTCGTCCTGGCTCACGTTGAGGCCGGCCGGGTAGTCGTCCTGGCTCACGTTGAGGCCGGCCGGGTAGTCGTCCTGGCTCACGTTGAGGCCGGCCGGGTAGTCGTCCTGGCTCACGTTGAGGCCGGCCGGGTAGTCGTCCTGGCTCACGTTGAGGCCGGCCGGGTAGTCGTCCTGGCTCACGTTGAGGCCGGCCGGGTAGTCGTCCTGGCTCACGTTGAGGCCGGCCGGGTAGTCGTCCTGGCTCACGTTGAGGCCGGCCGGGTAGTCGTCCTGGCTCACGTTGAGGCCGGCCGGGTAGTCGTCCTGGCTCACGTTGAGGCCGGCCGGGTAGTCGTCCTGGCTCACGTTGAGGCCGGCCGGGTAGTCGTCCTGGCTCACGTTGAGGCCGGCCGGGTAGTCGTCCTGGCTCACGTTGAGGCCGGCCGGGTAGTCGTCCTGGCTCACGTTGAGGCCGGCCGGGTAGTCGTCCTGGCTCACGTTGAGGCCGGCCGGGTAGTCGTCCTGGCTCACGTTGAGGCCGGCCGGGTAGTCGTCCTGGCTCACGTTGAGGCCGGCCGGGTAGTCGTCCTGGCTCACGTTGAGGCCGGCCGGGTAGTCGTCCTGGCTCACGTTGAGGCCGGCCGGGTAGTCGTCCTGGCTCACGTTGAGGCCGGCCGGGTAGTCGTCCTGGCTCACGTTGAGGCCGGCCGGGTAGTCGTCCTGGCTCACGTTGAGGCCGGCCGGGTAGTCGTCCTGGCTCACGTTGAGGCCGGCCGGGTAGTCGTCCTGGCTCACGTTGAGGCGCGCCGGGTAGTCCTGGCGGACCCAAACTTTGTCTGAGGGCCACATACAGAAAGATGCAAGGCTGAGGTTCAGTTGAAAGTTCCGGGTAATCATAATCTATAAAACCAATGTTGCCCCAAGTTTTCCTCACATTGTTTAGAATGTTGCTTCATCACGACATCCAAAGATTTGAGAAGTTCCAACAACCTCGGTGAAACATCGTGAAGCATATCTGTAGCAGACAAGTTTTAAACATTTAATCAGTGTTTGTTCCTGGTGCACCTTTTTTGAGAAACATATTGGATTCACCTTGTGCAGCGCCAGGTGGAAGACAAAGACCTGCACACATACAAATTCATGTAAGCATTTGGGGACACAAAATTTTGCTTCCCAAACAAATGTGAATTTCAACAATACATTTTTAAAAATTACCTCTGTCTATAAAGAGAGCTTGCGCCAGAACAACCACGAGCCAAAGAGTCGCCATCGCGTCAGTAACAGATGTGACGGGGTAACATACATGAGCTTTTATAGCAGGTGACCACAGCTGCTGCTAATTGGCTTTAATTAGCAGCAGCTGTGCTATTAATACATGAAAAAAATGTCACCCTCCATTGTTATTGATTTAAATCTATGTTGAGCTCTTTTTGGTTGTTGTATGTAACTGTAATGTTTTGTAGTGTTTTTTCAAGCCTTTGAAATAAACATGATCCCACCATGGATTCTGCATTTGATAACAGAATGGAAGAAAACGGAAATGTTTTTGTGATTTATGATTGCCATCAAGGCAGCACAGTACACTAGTGGTTAGCATGTCTCTCTCCCAGTTGAACTGTCTGTTCAGATTGCAACTTGGTTACTTTTTAATTATACATTTTTTCAGGTACTGTTTATGTACTTTACTTGAGTATTAATATTGTGTTACAAACCTTTTATCATCATATGCTATGATGTATTTTGTAAATATTTAACTACAGTATATCACGTAATCTATTATGCATTTACTTGTGTTTGCTTTTGTTTTGCTTTGTTGATCTCTAATGCTAAGTCAGCATTGCAGATGAGAATCTGTTCTCACTCTCTGTACCTGGATAAATAAAGGTTATATAAATAAATTGGCTATTCCCTACATTTGAAATCATTGAGGACACAATGTGAAAAAGACAAAAAATAGATAGGGGTTGTCTATATCTATTTTGAGAGGAATAATAGCTAATATTGGTAATAATGAGTACAATAGTTTAATTTCTCTCTGTTGGCCACTCTGGAGCCCATCTTTACATTTTTAACCATCAACTCTTAAGTTTACATGCACAGTAAGATTCTTTGCAATTCAAAACTTAAGACTTAGGTATAGGGTTTACCGGTGAACTAAATGAACAGGGAGATTAGCCTTTTCATCGAATTTGGCTCTTCTCATCTTGAATTCATAAAGCATTAGCAGCTTAAAGGAACTAGTGATGTGTCGGTCACGAACGAATCGCGTCTTTTGAACGGTTCTTCAACGTGAATTTAGAAAGCTTCAACTTTTATCGAGAGCCATTCAACACCCCCCTCTCTGAAAAAAATGCTAGAAAAAAAACAAACGGCTCTTTTACACGAACCGCTCCCGAATAAACGGCTCCCCTGAAAGATCCAAAAGTCCCATCACTACCATGTATAGTAAGGTTTTTTTTTAACAGCCAATTATAGTAAGGCGTTTTTTTATTTTATTTTTTTAAATGACCATGTGTACTAAGGTGTTTTTTAAATGACCATGTATCATAATGCGTCTTTTTTTTTTTTCAATCTTTTGAATGGCTCTTTTACATGAACGGCTCCCGAATGAACGGCTCCCCTGAAGGAGCCAAAAGTCCCATCACTAAAATAAGACTTGAGAAAATCTAACAGGCTATTCTGTGAAATGGTTAACTTCAACTCTTACCTGAAAAAAAAAAAAAAGCCAATTTATGTTGCGCAATTATGATTGTATAGCACTTTTTATGAATATTTTTGCGTGAAGTACTGTATCAGGCATTTTGGACAGTCAATTATTGCGTCCCACGGCGGACTTTAAAGGTGGAATTTCGCCTTACAACAAAGCACTTCTTCAAAAGCAGTACAGCCATGGAGGACACACCAACCGCCACCTTGTTTCCAAACGAAAGCCAGATCAAACGGTCGGCAAGTCCAAGCGGACAGTAAACATCCGGGTGACTTGTATTCTGTTGAGCTGAGCTACATGTCGTGTGGGAAGCATGCTTTAGGTGACAGCAGCGGCCACACCCCCACACAGAATGACATGAAACCGGACGTGTTGAGGACTTTACTCTGAACAGTATTTGGGATCCAAGACATCTTGTCACTCATTACGTCAGCAAATTCCCATTGAAATGAACGAAGACAGCTTCCGGTTACATCATCACGATCATGTGACCAGGTACATGGCATCCCACACCGTACGATCGAATTTGGTTTAAACGGAAATTCAGGGAATAAGATGCCAAAAATATTTGTACTTTTGGGGCATATGACAAATCATTGTAGCCTGGTTGTCTTGACCTCCGCTGAATCACTGGGGTTTGATTAAACCCAGGTTACAAACACCATAGACTTTGACCAGATCAAACATGGGTAGAAATGCCAATAATCAGATCTGTGAACTTTATTTCTGCTGTCTGATGGGCATTAGGCTGTTATGGCCACCCACTCAATCAGAAACCACACAAGGTCTTACCAAGTACTGTATCTTAAACCATGGTCAATAGCTACTTTTCCACCAACTCACCCAGGAGCTTTGAGTTCTGGGTAAAGGGAGTTCTTGGTTGTAAAATTTCAGCAGGGAATTTATAATCATTTCCACAGCATCTTAAAGTTCCTGGTAATTAATTAAAATGAGTTTGATCTACGAGTTCGTGAGCCCAGCCAATATATTAAAAAAAAAGCCCCAAAATTGACCAACCAATCAGCTGTGGTCATTGCAGCCCACACCCTCAAGTTATAGCCCGGATCAGCAAGACCCTGCTGCTAGAAGTACTTGGATGCCACCCTGGGGAATTCACCATGGAAATCATTTTGGGGAAAATGCACGAACTAAAAAAGTTTTCCCAGATTTCCAGCAGTGGAAAAGCCCCTAATGTTAAACAGTAATATGTCACTCAAAGAAAAAAGGCCAGAGGAAGTTTCATAAAATTTTGCAACCTTTATTAATGCTGCAGCAATTAAGACAAGAACTTGTGTTAAACATTCACCAACACATCTGCCTCATGGCTGGCGTGGTCCTCCGTCATGTTGGGGCTGGCGTGGTCCTCCGTCATGTTGGGGCTGGCGTGGTCCTCCGTCATGTTGGGGCTGGCGTGGTCCTCCGTCATGTTGGGGCTGGCGTGGTCCTCCGTCATGTTGGGGCTGGCGTGGTCCTCCGTCATGTTGGGGCTGGCGTGGTCCTCCGTCATGTTGGGGCTGGCGTGGTCCTCCGTCATGTTGGGGCTGGCGTGGTCCTCCGTCATGTTGGGGCTGGCGTGGTCCTCCGTCATGTTGGGGCTGGCGTGGTCCTCCGTCATGTTGGGGCTGGCGTGGTCCTCCGTCATGTTGGGGCTGGCGTGGTCCTCCGTCATGTTGGGGCTGGCGTGGTCCTCCGTCATGTTGGGGCTGGCGTGGTCCTCCGTCATGTTGGGGCTGGCGTGGTCCTCCGTCATGTTGGGGCTGGCGTGGTCCTCCGTCATGTTGGGGCTGGCGTGGTCCTCCGTCATGTTGGGGCTGGCGTGGTCCTCCGTCATGTTGGGGCTGGCGTGGTCCTCCGTCATGTTGGGGCTGGCGTGGTCCTCCGTCATGTTGGGGCTGGCGTGGTCCTCCGTCATGTTGGGGCTGGCGTGGTCCTCCGTCATGTTGGGGCTGGCGTGGTCCTCCGTCATGTTGGGGCTGGCGTGGTCCTCCGTCATGTTGGGGCTGGCGTGGTCCTCCGTCATGTTGGGGCTGGCGTGGTCCTCCGTCATGTTGGGGCTGGCGTGGTCCTCCGTCATGTTGGGGCTGGCGTGGTCCTCCGTCATGTTGGGGCTGGCGTGGTCCTCCGTCATGTTGGGGCTGGCGTGGTCCTCCGTCATGTTGGGGCTGGCGTGGTCCTCCGTCATGTTGGGGCTGGCGTGGTCCTCCGTCATGTTGGGGCTGGCGTGGTCCTCCGTCATGTTGGGGCTGGCGTGGTCCTCCGTCATGTTGGGGCTGGCGTGGTCCTCCGTCATGTTGGGGCTGGCGTGGTCCTCCGTCATGTTGGGGCTGGCGTGGTCCTCCGTCATGTTGGGGCTGGCGTGGTCCTCCGTCATGTTGGGGCTGGCGTGGTCCTCCGTCATGTTGGGGCTGGCGTGGTCCTCCGTCATGTTGGGGCTGGCGTGGTCCTCCGTCATGTTGGGGCTGGCGTGGTCCTCCGTCATGTTGGGGCTGGCGTGGTCCTCCGTCATGTTGGGGCTGGCGTGGTCCTCCGTCATGTTGGGGCTGGCGTGGTCCTCCGTCATGTTGGGGCTGGCGTGGTCCTCCGTCATGTTGGGGCTGGCGTGGTCCTCCGTCATGTTGGGGCTGGCGTGGTCCTCCGTCATGTTGGGGCTGGCGTGGTCCTCCGTCATGTTGGGGCTGGCGTGGTCCTCCGTCATGTTGGGGCTGGCGTGGTCCTCCGTCATGTTGGGGCTGGCGTGGTCCTCCGTCATGTTGGGGCTGGCGTGGTCCTCCGTCATGTTGGGGCTGGCGTGGTCCTCCGTCATGTTGGGGCTGGCGTGGTCCTCCGTCATGTTGGGGCTGGCGTGGTCCTCCGTCATCCAAACATTTTTCTCTGATGGCCACATGCAGAAACATAGTAAGATTCAAGGGTGAGGGCCACTTCGAATTTTACATTATTAACTACACTCAAAAATCTATTACGAAAAAACATGGCAAGGTGTAAGAGATAAACCAGGGCCATGTTGCAACTAGCTCTTTTCCCCACTGTTTTGAAAATGTTTGTGAATAATGATCAAACTTAACTATTCTAATTGTTGAAAACAAACCTTTTTTTTTTTTCCCTGATGAAAGAGACTTCTCTTTTGGTAGGTTTTGTGTTTTTATAGCAATAGAATATCCTGTGGCCCGCCAAAAATCAGTCAAAAGCCAGTAAAATAGCCAGGAGCAAAAGTTGCTTCAGTGAAAATAGCTGGAGTTAATGTTTAAATGAATGAATAAATATAATGGCCTGGGCTGCAGTTTGGTCACCACCAATTTAACAAAACAGGCCCAGATTTCACACCAAGTAAATTGAGATGCTATCAATTATGTACAGGAATTTTAACAATTTAAAAAAATAAAATAAAATAAAATAATAAAATAAAATAAAAAATAAAAAATAAAAATAAAAAAAGGCATTGGTTCATGTAAGAGTTTGGGTTACTGGAAAACCAATGTTTCACCTAAATGCTCCTCACCTTGTTTAGCATGTTGCTTCACAGTAGCATCCAAAGACTGGAGAAGATCCAACAACCTTGGTGAAACATCGTGAAGCATTTCTGTAGAAGACACATCACGTCTTAAGCACATTTTAACCAGTGTTTGTGCCTGGTGCACCTTTTTTGAGCAAAGTACTGTATTTACCTTGTGCAGCACCAGGTGGAAAACAAAGACCTGCACAGCACACACACAAACTGATGTAAGCATTTGGTAACTTTTTTTTTTTATTAAATTAACACAAATGTGACTTTCAAAAATACTACCTCCAGCCATCAAGACAGCCTGCACCAGGACAACCAAGTACCAAAGAGTCGCCATCACTTCAGTAACAGGTGTAAAGGGGCAACCTACAACATGACCTTTTATAGCAGGTGACAAGGGACCAGAGCTTCTGCTAATTGGCTTTAATTATCACCTGCTGTGCTAGTTACAACATGGAAAAAAAATCTATCAACATCCACTGATATGGATTTAAATTTTTATGTTGAGTAGTGATGGCAGAAATGGAACATTGAAACGATTAAATCATTTGGAACAAGTGATTCACAAAAAGAATCGATCTTTTGGAACGTTGGAAACATCTCCCCATAGCGACATCTGGTGGCCAACTGTAAAATATTACATTCAAACAGCTCCCCAGTCACAAAATTAACTATTAGTTGTCTGTCATCACCTAATTGACACAGCTGGCAATTAACATATACTGTAATTGTAATGGGCACCATAAGAGTATCATGGGGATATTATGGGAAACAAAAACTGAATTATTGATATAATGTTAAGAACTTTTTTCAAGCCCTTCAAATAAACTTGGATTCTGCATTTGAAAAAAAGAATGGAATGAAACAAAAGTTGTCTTTTTTGTGATTCCATGATTGTCATCTCGCTTGCAGTCAAGCAAACAAAGCAATTTCGGGTCAGATTGCAATTCTGGCAACCTCCTGTATGAAGTTTGTGTTTTACCTTGTTACCTTGTTTTTTGTTTTGTTTTTGTTTTTTTTGTTTTTAATTAAGCAATACATGTTATCATTGCAGATGTCTAAACAAGAGTTAACATTGACAGTGCCAGCAATTACATTATTCACATCATAACACAACTCCAGTTTTGAGTTCATTAGTAATATGTTACAATAATTTCATTTGTGTAAAACCAGACATAATCCACAATTTAATGATGTGCTGTGAATACTGAGCTACTGATTTTAGTCCATGTTATCGCTCAAATTCCGCCAATTCTTCCACTCTTTTAACGAGCCAAGTTTCCGTTTGACCGGGTGAATTCCCCTTTGTTTTAATGAAAATTTAGCAGTCTTTTGTCCACGTGTACTCAATAAGTCCATTCTTCTTCAGTTTGTGCGCCCCTTTTGGCAATGTCAGCATTTCGTTTGGTGCGCACGTGTCAGAATCCGATCTTTGAGAGTCCTGCATGTTTTCGAGGTTTCTCTACTCCAACACACTTGATTCAATGATCAGGATCATTATAAGGCTCCCGCAGAGCTTAAATATGAATCAACTGTGTTGAACATGGGAAACCTCTAAAACAGGGGTGGCAAACTGCGGTCCTCGAGGGCCGGAGTCCTGCAGGTTTTATAGATTTCCCTACTCGTAGTGCAGCTGATTCCAATTAACAGGCTCGTTATCAGGCTTCTGCAGAGCTTGCTGATGAGCTGATCATGAATCAGCTGTGTTGAAGAAGGGAAATATCCAAAACCTGCAGGACTGCGGCCCTCGAGGACCGGATCTCGCCACCCCTGCTCTAAAACATGCAGGATTCAGGTCCTCGAGTACCGGACTTTGACACCGCTGGTTTAGTGAGGGTTTCATTGACGTAAACATGTTTACCCTTAAAGGGATAGTTCGGCTTTTTTGACATGAATCTCTATTTCATCTTCACCTCCAGTGTGTGCGATCATCACTGACTTACCCCTGACAGCGTTCTGTGACACGAGTTCTGGTCAGGTGTTGGACGAGAGGAAAATAGTCGGAATACTCGGAAATAAAGCGTTTTTCTTCTAAAAACAATTTGTTATTTCCGTGACCCCAGCCAGCTTGCTGGACTATTTTCCTCTCGTCCAACACCGGACCAGAACTGGTGTCACAGAACGCTTTCAGGGGTAAGTCAGTGCTGATCGCACACACTGGAGGTGAGGATGAAATAGAGATTCATGTAAAAAAAAAAAAAAAGCCGAACTATCTCTTTAAGCTTGAAACCTCAGCTTCAAGCAGCTCTTCAACCAGCTCAGTGGCTCAGCTCGCGGTGCACGGCTTGATCTTGATGCCTGTTGATACAAAGATTCTGTTTTCAATCATCCACTTTTTCTTCCAAGGCAACAATACGTCAATCTTTTTGTTGTGTCTCTTTCAGCTGCTGAATTTCCTGCAGGACCTCACACAGTGGCTCAATGCTCTCGTTTTGATTTTCTGTATGTATTTTGAATTTTGCAAGAGATTTTATTTCAATCTTGTCAGCGCTTTTTCCGCTAATAATATTGCAACAATCTAGTTAAAAATCACAAGCAAGTGCAGGTGTGTCCTTGACTCCAGGAGTTGGAGCAAACAGTAGTCTACAAATACTTGGTTAGTAGGGCTGGGTATTGCCGCCAACCTCACGATACGATACGTATCACGATACAGGGGCCACGATACGATACGTATTGCGATACATATGTATCCCACATAAGACATTTTATTTATTTATTTATTTATTTTAACAAAATATAGGAAAATTGGTACTTTAAGACACATGTGCCATGTTAAGTTTATAAGTAAATAAATGTTATTCTTCCTCTGCTTTCATTTTTCTTAGTAAGACACAGTGTCCAATCACTGGTGAGCTATTTTTGCATTAATTGAAGGCAATTAACTTCAAAGACGCTGCTGGTTTTTATTTTTTAGGTGCAATGCAACCTGCAAAGGCAAATGTTAACTGCCTATTTAAAGTTAATGAGCAATATCGATTCTGACGCCTGCGTATCGATACGTGTATTGTAATGAGGCCCGCAATGATATATTGCCGTATCGATTTTTGGAGCACACCCCTATTGGTTAGTATATTTTGAAGTACTGTATCTCTACTTAAGTATTGTTACATGACTAGTTTGCTCATAACTCATGTTCTGGATTATTGTAGATACATTTAAAAATAAAAGTTCCAAAAACTCCGCGGAAACATTTAATCAGCGTTTGCACCTGGTGCGCCTTATTTTTAAAGCAAGGTATTGGATTCACCTTGTGCAGCACCAGGTTGAAGACAAAGACCTGCAAACAAACAAACCCGATTAAGGCATCTGGAGACAAGACAAAAACATCAGTTTGCTTCCGGTTCGGTTTGCGACGTGTGGGCTGCGTCAAAATACTTGTGCTTCCGACTTTGTGCCCCTCGGTTGCGCGTTCGCAACCCGGACCGGAACCAAACTGATGTGCAAAATCACGTCCCGTCTCTTCCGTGGCATATACCCCATAGATATGGACTTAAATCTAGGTTTAACTCGTTTTGGTTATTGTATGTAACGTCATCAAATAATGTTTAGTCTTTTATTCAAGCCCTTGAAATAAACATATGGTCACACCTTGTAATCCACATTTTATAATGGAATGTAAGAAAAATAAAAGCGTTGCCTTTTTCTCATTCATGGTTGTCATTAAAGTACAAGTAAATCGGTACTTGTTTCTTTTACCAGTCTTTCTTCTTTTTTTTTTTAACACAAGTACTTGTACTTAAGAACAGAATGTGAGTACTTTTACAACTTGTGGTATTCTCGGGCTTCTTCCCACATTCCAAAAACATGCATGTAACCTAAATTGAGCATGTGAATGATATTGCTTTAGTAGCTGTACATGCAACTTTTCCACCTTATAAGGTCCTGAAAGCACTTTCCATTCAACTACTCATAACGATGAACAACAGGAGCAACTGGGTATTTGGCTCAAGCATACGTCACTGCGGTCACAATGGCATGGGATTGAACCCACAACCTCTGGGTTTGGAGACCACCACTCTACCATTGATCCACAACACATATATGCAAATATGCACATCTAATCGTTGGATAGTCATGCTGTCTTCTTGGTTGAGTCCGTGATGTTTTTTTTGTTTTTTTGTTTT
Source organism: Festucalex cinctus (assembly GCF_051991245.1). NCBI lineage: Eukaryota > Metazoa > Chordata > Actinopteri > Syngnathiformes > Syngnathidae > Festucalex > Festucalex cinctus. The sequence goes on along the minus strand of NC_135427.1, from coordinate 19,196,283 downwards.
TTTAATTCATGTCAAATTTAAGTGCTTATACTGCATTTAAAAAATATATATATTTTCAAGTGCTTTAATGCAACTCGGTGCTTCTACAGGCTACCAAGCTTTGTCAAGTTGATTATTATTATTATTATTTTATTTTTTATTTTTTTTGCCTGCTGGTTGGTGACTTGAAATTAGGTCTGCCGGATGGGAGTGGATCGTCTTAACTCACAAAGAAGTTCAGCATTGAAATCCTTACACACAGACCTGAACATATATTTAATATATAGCAGTGGTGCAGCTGTTGCTAATTACAGCCAATTAGCAGCACTTATCACCTGCTTTAAAAGCTCATCTAATCCATTCTTCTTACAACGGTCGCAGAAGCGATGGCTGCTGTTTGGCTCCTGGTTGTTCTGATGAATGCACTCTTGATGGGTGGAGGTGATGTAGATTATTATTATTATTATTATTATTATTATTATTATTATTATTATTGTTGTTGTTATTAAATTTGTGTTAGACGTGTTTTGGGGAGAAAAAAAAAAAAAAAGCTCAAGTGAGGCGCGACACAAGATGGAGCCAATGATGTGCTTAAAAGAGGTGTGCCAGGTGCAAACATGATTGTTGAATGAAATGTTCTTTAATCATTTCTTTTCTTACTTCCTCCCCACTTGGTATAGATGTCTATGCCAATGATGTTTCACTCAAGGCTGTTGAATTTCTCAAATCGCTGGATTCTATGTTGAAGCAACAAACTAAAGGTGAGAAAGTTAGTGACTGTTTTTCTGGTTAAGATTGCCCCAAGGCACATTTTATTTAAGGAAAAAATATTTTATTGCTTGTCACCAAACAAGTGTTGCTAAAGTTTGTGTGCCAAATCAATATTGATCTCAAAATTATTAGTTTAGTTTAACATGAAACATTTTGGGTGTTTCAACACGTAGCTAAAGTAGCCTAAATCCTTCACTAGGGTACTGTTACTTTAGAATACGACCAAGTTATTCAGGTTTTTTTTTTAGTTTTTTTTTATTATTAAATATAAACATTTTCTGAAAACCAAAACAAATTCTCACTAGAGGGACTGAATGCTCAAAGCAACTGAGGTAGTATGTCTAAAGATGGTCTTTTATTTAAACTATTGTTGCATTCTCTGTAGTTGCTTAATGGTCAACTAAAGTAGAATGTTTGTTTGGGGGTTTTTTTTGTTTCAAAAGGGTGGGATGAAGTCAAACGTTCAACCAAAAAAGTGGAACCTGAGACCAAAGAGGACTCCTCCACCCAGGACCATGAAAACCACATGACGGAGGACGGCCAGAGTCACAACATGACCGACGAGCGCCAGAGTGACTCCCAGAGCCACAACGTGACCGACAAGCACCAGAGCCACAACATGACCGATGAGCGCCAGAGTGACTCCTGGAGCCACAACGTGACCGATGAGCGCCAGAACCACAACGTGACCAATGAGCGCCAGAACCACAACGTGACCAATGAGCGCCAGAACCACAACGTGACCAATGAGCGCCAGAGCGACTCTCAGAGCCACAATGTGACCAAGGAGCACCAGAGCGACTCTCAGAGCCACAATGTGACCAAGGAGCACCAGAGCCACAATGTGACCAAGGAGCACCAGAGCCACAATGTGACCAAGGAGCACCAGAGCCACAACGTGACCGAGCGCCAGAGTGACTCGCAGAGCCGCAACGTGACCAAGGAGCACCAGAGCCGCAACGTGACCAAGGAGCACCAGAGACACAACTTGACTGAGGGCCAGCGTAAACCCCAGAACCACAATATGACTGAGGACCAAAGCAACGCTCAGAGTCACAACATGACCAAGGAGAACCAGAGCCACAACATCACCGACCAGAGCCACAACTTGACCGATGCGGGCCAGAGCAAATCCCAGAACCACAATATGACTGAGGACCAAAGCAACGCTCAGAGTCACAACATGACCAAGGAGAACCAGAGCCACAACATCACCGACCAGAGCCACAACTTGACCGATGCGGGCCAGAGCAAATCCCAGAACCACAATATGACTGAGGACCAAAGCAACGCTCAGAGCCACAACATGACCAAGGAGAACCAGAGCCACAACATCACCGACCAGAGCCACAACTTGACCGATGCGGGCCAGAGCAAATCCCAGAACCACAATATGACCGAGGACCAAAGCAACGGTCAGAGCCACAACATGACCAAGGAGAACCAGAGCCACAACATCACCGACCAGAGCCACAACTTGACCGATGCAGGCCAGAGCAAATCCCAGAACCACAATATGACTGAGGACCAAAGCAACGCTCAGAGCCACAACATGACCAAGGAGAACCAGAGCCACAACATCACCGACCAGAGCCACAACTTGACCGATGCGGGCCAGAGCAAATCCCAGAACCACAATATGACCGAGGACCAAAGCAACGGTCAGAGCCACAACATGACCAAGGAGCACCAGAGCCACAATTCGACCGAGGGCCAAAGCAAAGTGCAGAACCACAATTCGACCGAGGACCAAAGCAACGGTCAGAGCCACAACATGACCAAGGAGCACCAGAGCCACAACATGACCAAGGAGCACCAGAGCCACAACATGACCAAGGAGCACCAGAGCCACAACATGACCAAGGAGCACCAGAGCCACAACATGACCAAGGAGCACCAGAGCGACACTGTCTTTGATTCATGGTTCACGGAGCATGTCGTCAGTTATCAGCGAAGCGACCAACACCAGAGTGATGGTCTCAACATGAATGGCACAATGGAGGATGACTCTGCAGCGGTTCTGTTAGTACTCAATGTTTGACGTGTGTATACTTGTCTGTTTCAACTGAATTAAATGGCTCAATTTTTATCTTGACTTGTTACTTCCCCTAACTCCTGATTCTCAAGATGATAGTTATCAGGTTTCTGCAGAGCTTGCCGAGTTGATTATATGAATAAACTGTTTTGATGGACATAAACCTGCATGAATAGGGTCTTTGAGGACCAGAATTGTGGAAGCTTGATGTATGGGAAGAAAGTACTCATTGTTTAACTTGGGTCCTACGTAGTTTCTCTAGTGATAGTTAAGGATAAGTACAACACGAGTGGTGGGCACGACCGCCTCCCAGTACTGAGGGCGTAAGATCGAGTCCGGGCTCCAGCCTTCCTGGGTGGAGTTTGTATGTTCTCCCTGTGCCTGTGTGGGTCTTCTCTGGGTACTCCGGTCTCCCACATTCCAAAGACATGCATGGCAGGTTCATTGGGTGCTCCTGGGTGTGCTTGTGTGCGTGGATGGTTGTTCGTCCCTGTGTGCCCTATGATTGGCTGATGAGTTCAGGGTGTACCCCGCCTACTGCCTGAAGCCAGCTGGGATAGGCTCCAGCACCCATGAGACCTTGTGAGGCGCAAGTGGTTAAGATGGATGGATTGTTTTTCAAACTAATGATAGGTGCAATGCAAGACTCGCATGCCAATGTATTTATTTTAAATCATGGACTAATATACTTTTTTTTTTTTCTTTTTTTTTTTTTTCTCCCCCCCAGTGTAATTTTTAAAAATGCAGTGTTCATGTTAAAATATGGACATCTAATACTTGTATAGTGATGGTATACTTCTTTTTTTTTTTTTTTTTTTTTTTTTTTTTATTCAGTAGTCAAATTATAGTGCTCACGCTCCATTTAAAGGTAGATTTTTAATTGCTTTAATGCAACAATCCAGTGTTGACACATGCTCTCAACTTCCAAGCGTTGTCAAGTTGATCTTTTGTTTTTTCCTTGTTGGTTGGGGACTTGAATTTGGGTCCCCATGGTGGGAGGCGATCATCTTAACCGCTGGCCCGCAGCTGCACGCAAAGAAACTCAGCATTGAAATCCATACAGACAGACCCGGACAGAAAGAAAATGCAGTGGTACGTCTCATCTGTTGCTAATTACAGCCAATTAGCAGCAGCTGTCACCTAATTTAAAAGCTCATCTGGCCCATCTTTTTCAGATTCACGACATTCAATGAAGTGATGGCTGCTGTTTGGTTCTTGGTTGTGCTGGTCAATGTGCTCTTGATGGGTGGAGATGATGGTGAACATTATTGTTATTATTAAATTTGTGTTAGAAATTGTTTGTGTCCCCAAATGCTCAAGTGAGGCCTTTGTTTTTTCAGTTGGCGCGACACAAGATGGGTCCAATGATGTGCTGAAAAAAGGTGCGCCAGGTGAGAACACTTGTTGACTGAGATCTGTAATCGTTTATTTTCCCTCTTCCACCCCAATTGCTATAGATGTGTCTGCCAATGATGTTTCACTCAAAGGTTGGATTCCATGTTGAAGCAACAATCTAAACGTGAGAAAATTGGACTGTTTTCTGGTTAAGATTGAGCCAAGGCACATATTAAGAAAAAATATATTATTGCATGTCACCAGATGTGTTAACCAAATTAATAAAAATTGTCTACAATTAACTAGTGTTGTTCCGATACCGATACTGGTATCGGCAGAGGTGCCGATACTGCATAAAAACAGTGGTATCGGTGACTACTCACAAGTAACATGCCGATACCATTAATTCCAACGCTAATATTGAATTTTGGATGCAGCATCTTGTGACTTGCTCATGCATAACATTCACTGATATATATGACATGTTCACTGCATGCCGATCTAAGATATCCTATTGGCCCTTGAATGCTCTGAACCAATGGCAGGACAGCTTTTTCATGTTGAGGGAAAAAAAAAATCTTAAGTATCGGTATGGTATCGGTATCGGCCGATACTGCAAAGCTGAGTATCGGTATCGGGAGCCAAAAAACGGTATCGGAACAACACTACAATTAACATTGTTTACACTGTTGCCTTTGTTAGGCATGATGACCCCCTCCCCCCCTCCCCCCCTTCCCTATTTAGTTGGTTAAGTCTCTGAACCAAAACAAATGCTCACTGGAGAAGGACTAAATAAATGCTCATAAAGTAACTGAGGAAAAGTAGTATTGTTGCATTCTATATAATTATTTCTCATTTGCTCCCAATAACGTATAAATACGTTTTGTTTAATGTTCTAAGTGTCCCAAAGACGTATTTATACGTTTTTTGTTGTTTTTTATGCTAGAGCATACAGAAGGCTTTGATGCAGCCTCTCAACTGCAAAGAACGGTTGCAGAAATGGTAGTTATTACACAAACGGCCAGCAGGTGGCAGCAGAGCAAAGGAGATCAACCAGGGCCATCTCGAAAAAAAAGCTCAATTACTTACAATTTTAAATAGATTTGTGAAAAATGATGAAACTTAGCTCTCTTCTAATGCTAATTGCTGCAAAACGGAAACAGAAACATACTTTTTTCTGATGAAAGAAGAGACTTTAATCTTTCTTTTGAAAGGTTCCATGCTTTTACAGCAATAGAACACAATATTCTGTGGGCCTTGCAAAATCAGTCAAAATACAGTAAAACAGCCGGGAGCAAACGGGACTGCTTCTGTGAAAATGGCTGGGAGTGAATGAGTTAATGGGCAATTAATGTAATTTTTATTTTTTCTTATTTTAGAGTGGAATGAAGCCAAATCTTTAACCAAAAAAGTGAAAACTGATGACGAAGAAGAGTCCTTCAGCCATGACCATGAAAGCCGCAACATGACGGAGGACGACCGGGGCGGCAACATGACGGAGGACCACCACAATGACACCCAGCTCCAAGATTCATCGTTCACAGAGCACCTTATCACTTTTCTACAAAGTCCCAAGCACAAGAGTGATGAGAGTCTGAAGCTGAGGGGCGACTTGAGTGTCAAAATGGAAGAGGAGGACTCTGTAGATGTTTTGTTTGTAGTAAATGTCTGAAGTGTGCACTAGTCTGTATCAGTTGAATTAAACGGCTCAAATTTTATTTCCTCCCACATTCCAAAAATATGCATGTACCCTAAATTGTCCATTATTGAGCATGTAAGTGTGAATGATGTTGCTTTAATAAGGCTATATGAAAATAACTTTGAAGCCATGCACTATCAACAGTTTGTTTTATTGCAGTTCTTGTGTTAAAATATGCACATCAAATACTTGGATAGTCATAGTTTCCTATGGCTTCAACTGAATTTATTTATTTTTTTTTAAATCGTGATTGTCAAATTAAAGTACTGTCATTGCATTTTAGAAGTTTATTTTCAATTACTTTAATGCAACTATTCAGTGTTGCCACATGTTCTCAAGCTTTGCCATACCTCCCCTCATGGGAGGCGATCATTAACCGCTTTTCTGCACACAAAGAAGCTCTGCATCTCCATACCTGGATATTAAAGAAGGGGAAAAAAAAGCTATAGTGCAGTGGTTCATCTGTTGCTAATTCCAGCCAATTAGCAGCAGTTGTCACCTACTTTAAAAGCTCATATAATCCATTCTCACAACTGTCACGGAAGTGATGGCTTCTGTTTGACTTGGTTGTTCTGGTGAATGCGCTCTTGATGGGTGGAGGTAATTAATATCCATCCATTTTCTTGACCGCTTATTCCTCGGGGGGGGGGGGGGGGGGGGGGGCTGGAGCCCATCTCAGCTGGCTTTGGGCAGTAGGCGGGGGACATCCTGGACTGGTTGCCAGCCGATCGCAGGGCACACAGAGAAGAACAACCATCCACACGCACAAGCACACCTAGGGACAATTCAGAGCGCCCAATTAACCTGCCATGCATGTCTATGGAATGTGGGAGGAGACCAGAGTGCCCGGAGAAGACCCATGTGGGCACGGCGAGAACATGCAAACTCCACCCTGGAAGGCCGGAGCTTGGACTCGAACCCGAGTCCTCACAACTGGAAGGCGGACGTGCTAAACACTAGTCCACCGTGCCGCCCATTATTATTATTATTATTAAAGTTGTGTTAGAAATGGTGTTTGTGTCCCCAAAAGCTCAAGTGAGGCCTTTGTAAATAACTTTCAATAGTGTGTGCCACAATCACCAGAGTGATGAGAGCCTCAAACCAAGTGACAGAATGGAAGATGACTCAGCAGATGTTGTGTTGCTAGTACATGTTTGAATCGTGCACTTGTCTGCATCTGTTTAACTAAATGGCTAAAATTGTATCTTCCAAGTGGCTTTTTACTGTGTTTTTTGTTTGTTTTTGCGTGGCTTTACGGCAGCAACACAAATTTAATAAAAAGGACTCGTCAAAATCGTATTGCAGGAAACTTCCCATATCTCTGATAGGTGGAAGATTTGTTGACTCTATTATGTAGTCTTCTAAGTGTCTGGTTTCACTATGTCCATAGTTGGATCTTCTACTTTAAGGTTCATTTTTCACTGCACCTTTTGTTCTCATTGTGTGCACATCTTTTAGATGTTACTGACCAAGCAAAATAGTGTTTGAAGGGCAGAAAAAGAAGCACTAAGACTGTGGGAAGCTAACAATTCTAACAGTAAAAGGGACTAAAGTAATTTTACTTTTTCCTACATGGTACAGCCTTTTCAAACACAATATTGTTTTGGAATTGAATTCTGGTAGAACAAAAACACTGTCATAGCTTAATTTTTACGTACAATTGTTTACAAATGTAAGGTCTTTGTTTTTTTGTTGCCCCCCCCCCCCCCAATTAATCTTGTCGCAGCTCTCAGCCAGGTCCGAGATCTTGCGCGGCTCAGCAATGCCAGCAAACACGTGTGGTACTCCGAGAACAACCTATCGTGATCTCATCTTGAGCAATGACAACCAACAATGTGGGGTTTTTTTTGTCCATTTGAGGCTTTTTCCTCTTGGTGCTTCTTCCTCACCTAATTAAATGAAAAAAGGGCCCAAGATCCATCCATGGGGTATCCCAGAATGAATTCAAGATTTGTTTGATAAAAGACTGCATTCTGGCCAATTCTTGCTGAAGTGGCTGACAGATCACTTACTTTTGCCCATTTTATCTGTTTAATTAATGTATATCATTTGAGGTTAAGATAATTTTATATTCATACACTAAAATTGTGTATGTTCATTAAATCATGAACTATAGTGAGCCAGTCTGAGAACTCTAGGGATGAAAATGACCCGACTGTACCAAATCATTGTTTAAAAGAAAAACTACCAAGAGCAATTCTGTTTCTATGTAAATGCGGATGAGACATGGTTGACCAGTAACGACAAAGCATGTTGAGTCAAGCGTTTCTTACAACACAAAAAAAAAAAAAAAAAAAAAAAAGTTGACAAAGTCTGACAGTACTTTCTGGAATTGTGTTACTGCCGTTAGCCCCAAGGGTAAATAAGTGGGAAAGTAAAACGCTTTGTAAGACAAAGTATACACATAATTGATTCTTTCCATCGCTTTAATCCTTCCATAGCCATCAAGTCAAGATCACTCAAACATTGACAGTATACACTTCGGCAGAGTCATCCATGACATCATTCAGGTAGTTGCTGCTCACGTCACCGCTCAGGTTGTGGTTAATGGCGTTCTGCTGGACGTTGCTCATGTTGTAGCTCTGCTGTTGGGTGGAGGAATTGTTCAGATGGCCACTGCTCTGCTGTAGGCTGAAGATTAGTTTCTTCTGTTGGGTGTTGCTCACATTGTGGCTTGCTCGGTCAGGTTGCACTGGAGCTACTAGATTGTTGCTAATGTTGTAGCTTTGCTGTTGGCCATTGGTCAACTGTTGGCTGTTGCTCATGTTGGAGTTCTGCTGGTGGCTGAAGGCGTTCTGTTGGACATTACTCACATTGTAGCTCCGCTGTTGGGTGGAGGAATTGTTCAGATGGCCACTGCTCTGCTGTAGGCTGAAGATTAGTTTCTTCTGTTGGGTGTTGCTCACATTGTAGCTTGCTCGGTCAGGTTGCACTGGAGCTGCTGGATTGTTGCTAATGTTGTAGCTTTGCTGTTGGCCATTGGTCAACTGTTGGCTGTTGCTCATGTTGGAGTTCTGCTGGTGGCTCAAGGCGTTCTGTTGGACATTGCTCACATTGTAGCTCTGCTGTTGGGTGGAGGAATTGTTCAGTTGGCCGCCGCTCTGCTGTAGGCTGAAGATTACTTTCTTCTGTTGGGCGTTGCTCACATTGTGACTTGCTCGGTCAGGTTCCACTGGAGCTGCTGGATTGTTGCTAATGTTGTAGCTTTGCTGTTGGCCATTGGTCAACTGTTGGCTGTTGCTCATGTTCTGCTGGTGGCTGAAGGAATTGTTCAGTTGGCTGAAGATGACATTCTGCTGCTGGGTGCTGCTCACGTTGCGGCTTGCTCGGTCATCAAGTTCCACTTTAGCTGCTGGTTTTGCTTCACACAAAAAGTCCGCATTAGTTGCCATTCCAATTAAAGTAGTATAAAAAAAGACTAGACCAGTGGTTTCAAAATGTAGTGGTAGATTGAGCTTTTATTGTGGATTTGAAACACCTGTGGCAAAAGCCAACCTGACATGGTTTTTAACTTGATGGATCTGGATTTCACCATATTTTGTAAGGACCATGCAAAAGCCATGTTTCTAATTCATGTGAAAACAGCATAGAACTTGCAAAGTGTTGCTACCCTGAATTTTCTCACCTTTATTTTGTTGCTTTAGCATTGAATTAAATGACTGGAGAATTGCAAAAGCCTTCTTGAGAGAATCATCGTGAGAGACACCTGTAGCAAATAAATCAAGTCTTAGAAATCACAAACAGAGGTTTAGATTTAGTTCTGACCTGCTGTACCTTTTTTAAGCCCAGCATTGGACTCATCTTGTTTCGCATCAACAGGAACACAAAGGCCTGTAGGCACAAACACATTTCAGCTTTTGAGGAGACAAACTTTTTTTTTTTTTTTTTTTTCCCCCAACAAAATTGTGTGTTTCTTTCACCCACACAAAAAATATATAGCTACCTCTGTCCACAAAGGCAACATTTGCCAGCACAACCAAGAGCCAAAGAGCAGCCATTGCTTCTGTCACAGTTGCAAAGAGAATAAACAGTCAAAAAGTTTTTATAGCAGGTGGCAGGAGACCACAGCTGCTGCTAATTGGCTCTAATTCCAGTCTGTACCACGACAACATACTTTTTTTCATGTCACCCTTAATAAAGATTAAAATCCAAGTTAATCCCCTTTTTGATAATTGTACGTACCTTGAATTCTGCATTTGATCCAAATTGGAAAGAAAACGTAAAATATATATTTTGTGATTATCATTGAGGCAGCACCATCTAGTGGTTAACATGCATCTTTTCCTTCCAATAGATTAGTGTATTTGTAGCTTTTGTCATTTAACCCCACTAAAACCCAAACTGAATTCAAATAAACTAAGTGATGTGAAAATGACACTTCTTGAAGCACTTGATCTTTTTACTCCTCCAGATGGTGCTCTTGCTTTAAAGGCTAGCGCAACAGAAATTATTTCCGCTGCCTCTTTAAATCTGGAGTGCCATCTAGAGGAGTAAAAAATATCACAAGTGCTTCATGAAGCATCATTTGTCTTTCTCTAGCAGGAAGCTACACTGCACTTTTTTTTTAATCAGGCCAATTACCCCATTCAAACCCAAAAACATATAAATACATTTTCAAATACTTTCTTTCACTAACAAAAACATACTTCATACTTTTTTTTTTTTCCATGCCAGAACATACATAAGGCTTTGACACAGCTTCTGACCTGAAGAGGTCTCTTAAAACAATGCTAGTCATTACAAAAAACAGCTATCAGATGGCAGCAGAGTATAAGAGATCAACCAGGGCCATGTTGCAAACATGTCAGTTTACGTTTCTGAATAATGAAACTTAACTATATTCTCATGCTGCAAAACAAGCTCTTTTTTTTCCCCCTTAAGTCCAATCTTTTTCATAGTTTTTATAGGAATAAAACAATTTGGACCTTGCAATATCAGTCAAAAGCCAGTAAAACTGGCTAGGTGTGAATGAGTTACAGATTTAAGCCTTAAAGATTCATTTGTGTACTGACGCACTTGTAGCTTTTGGAGTCCCCCCCCCACCACATTGAAAGCCGCTTAAGTTGAAAAACATCAGTACTTAAGACGGGTATTAATTTCAACACCTTTTTACAAATCAGTTTAAAAAATATATATATACACAGTTAATTTCACTCATTTATTTCCCAGACAGAGATGAGACATCTCAACTTTAACTTGTGGCATATACAGCAAACAGCACAAATCAAACATTTACAACAAACTCAGCATCTGGCGAGCCAACATCATCCATTTTGTCATCATGGTAGCTGCTGCTCAGGTTGCCGCTCGGTGGTAGAATCTCACTCTGTTGGACGTAGCTCATGTAGCTTTGCTGCTGGTTGGTAACATTCTGTTGGACATTGCTCATGTTGTAGCTTTGTTGCTCAAGGACATTCAGTTGGCTGCTGCTCATGTTGTAGCTCTGCTTTTGAACATTGCTCATGCTGTAGCGCTGCTCTTGCTGGCTTAAGGAATTGTTCAGTTGGTCGTTGCTTTGCTCTTGGTGGCCTAAGCTCACATTCTGCTGATGGCTTGCCTGGTCATCCAGTTCCACTTCGGCTGCTCGTTTTGCTTCACACAAAATATTCCACATTAGTTGTCATTTAAATTAGTAATAAGTATAGCAAAACACTGAGCAGGAAAGGGGGATTAAGTGCAACTAGTTGAGAGTATTGTGGCTGGACTTAGCTTAATTTATTATTTGCACAAACAAAATTCAAATTTGTAATTATACAACAGAACTTGCAAAGGGTTGTTAGCCTTAATAATTACCATTTTGTTCTTTCAACATTGAGTCCAAAGACTGGGCAAGCTCAAAAGCCTTCTTGAGTGAATCTTGATTGAAAGAGACATCTGTAGCAAATGGTCTTGAATTACAAACAGACTTAAAATTCATCAATAATGCTCTGGCCTGCCATACCTTTTTGAAGCCCAACATTGTAGCCACCTAGCTCAGCATCAACTGGAACACAAAGACCTGCAGGCACACAAACACATGGACAAACAGTTTGTTTAATAATAATAATAAAATAATAATAATAATAATAATAATAATAATAAATAAAGTCCCTACCTGTGTCCATCAAGAGCACATGTGCCAGAACAACCACAAAGCAAAGAGAAGCCATTGCTTCAGTAACAGTTGTGAAGAAGACAGACAACAGGGTGTTTTATAGCAGGTGGCAAGGGGCCACAGCTGCTGCTGCTAATTGGCTCTAATTCTACTAATTAGCACCTGCTGTAAGGCCTACCACTGCAACGATAAACACATGGGGGGAAAAAATTTTCACCCTCGAATATGGATTAAAATCCAAGTTGCATCTATTTTGGTTATTGTATGCATCTTGGATTATGTATTTGAAGTAAACTGAAAAACATTGTTGTGATTCATGATTTTAATTGAGGCAGCATCATCGAGTAGTTAGTACGTCTGCCTCATAGCATACATAGTCCGGCACTCAGGCCAACTCCAGAGTGGAGTTTGCATCTTCTCCTCGTGCTTACACTTCAGTGGGCTTTCTCAAGTGATGAGAAGCAACACAATACATATATTTTCTTACTTTCCTTAAGTAGATTTTTTTTTTTTTTTTTTTTTTTTAGGTCTCTGTGGTTTATTTTTACTTTTTACAATAGGTGCTTTTCCACCACTGGAACTTTTCGAGAACTTTTCCGTTTACCTTGGTAAAATTCAGTTTGCATGTTTTTCCACCAACAACAATGACCAGGGTAATTAAATTTCCCAGGGGGCATCCAAGTACTATCTCAGCAGCAGGGTCTTGCTGAGCCAGGCAGGAACTTTAAGGAGGCGGGCTGCAATGACCACGGCTGACTGGTCAAATTTGCAGGCATTTTTTTTACATGGCTGGACTCAATCAAACTCATTTGAATTAATTACCGAGAATTCCAAGATGTAGAAACACAATTCTAAATTCCCTGCTGAACTTACACAACCAAGAACTCCCTTTACCCAGAACTCAAAGTTTCTGGGCTTTTTGGTGGAAAAACAGCTATTGACAAAATGGGGTGATTTATCTCTTTCCAACCCACCCTTGACAACGTGATGCAAGAAAATCATCTTGATTGAGATTAAACCCGATATTGACCATCCATGGCCTTGGACAGAATTATCAAATGGGTAATATAAGTGACAGCAAAAAAAAAAAAATAAGTACCATATTTTTTTAACACAAATTTCAAATTCTGATATGTATTGAGCTTGAGTAATTTTAACTAGTTTTCTCCAGGAGCTCTGACTTCCAAATTTCAAAAACATACATGGTAAGTTCATTAAAGGACCCTACATTGGGCATTTGAGAGAATGTGAGTAAATCAGGTGTGTCCAATCTATATCATGGGGGCCATCTGCAGCCCACGACATATTAAAAATTACATTTGGCAGTCTGCAAGGCTAAAAAGGTGTCAGAATAGGTGCCAATAAATATATAAAATTAAAACTTAAGATAATTTTGAGCAAAAATTTTCCTCCATATGTTGCTCCATTTTGTGAGATCACAATGAACAAGTACCATATTTTCCGCACTATAAGGCGCACCTCATAAAAGGTGCACCTTCAATGCATGACATTTTAAAACTTTTTCCATATATAAGGCACACAGCATTATAAGCCGCACCTTCAATGAATGACATTTTAAAACTTTTTCCATATATAAGGCGCTACAGTAGATCCATTAGATGGTTCTGCGCTGAAGGGAATGTCCAAACAGTCATATAGGTCAGTCAAACTAATAGATTACAAATCAGCTTTCTGACTCCATTCACTCCCAAAATGAACAGCTGTTTTATTTTCTCTGAGGTAAAGTATTCGTATTAGCTAGCGATCCAAGATGGCGGTATCTTCTGCGCATGCGCGTCACCAATCGCGTCTTGACAGCCAGACCTGTTGCGGCTCAATATTGACCCATATATAAGGCACACTGGATTATAAGGCGCATGGTCAGCTTTTGAAAACAATTGAGGGCTTTTAGGTACGCCTTACAGTGCGGAAACTTAAATTGTATGCGTAGTTTGCTGCTAGTAAATTTAGTGGAATACAGGGTCACACAAATTCTAAAATTCCATACTGGCAGTCTCAGCTGTCATGTAGCAGATTATCAAATACAGAAGTACTTGATTTTACAATGCTCAATTAAAGTCTTTATAAAACCCACCTCCTACATTCAGTTTCACTGCACCTGGAAAATCTTACAAGGTAAACTCAAACTAAACTTGATGAATTTCACTTTTATTTTCAAGACAGCATCGAAACGATTGCACTTCAAACATTCATAACAGACACATCATCCGGCGAGCCAGCATCATCCATTTTGTCATTCAGGTAGCTGCTCAGAGGTAGATCCTCATTCTGGTGCCTTTTTGTCATGTTGCCGCTCTCCTGGTCATGGCTGAAGACAACATTCTGGAGACCACGGCTCATGTCGTTTTGGAGGTCGTCGCTCATGGTGGCGTTCTGATGGTCATTTTCGAAGTCGTCCTCGCTCATGTTGGCATTGTGATAGTCGTTTCCGAAGTCCTCCTCACTCATGTTGGCGTTGTGATAGTCATTTTCGAAGTCCTCCTTGCTCATGTTGGCATTGTGATAGTCATTTTCGAAGTCCTCCTCACTCATGTTGGCGTTGTGATAGTCATTTTCAAAGTCCTCCTTGCTATTGTTGCAGTTGTGATAGTCATTTTCGAAGTCCTCCTTGCTCATGTTGGCGTTGTGATGGTCATTTTCAAAGTCTTCCTTGCTCATGGTGGCATTGTGATGGTCATTTTCGAAGTCGTCGTTGCTCATGTTGGCGTTGTGATAGTCATTTCTTAAGGGATCATCATTGTAGTAGTTAGCATTCCCCTGCGGTTGGTCTTTAAAAATAAAAGCAAGTTTATAATAGGCGGAGCCTCAGAGGCTTTACAGTCAATCTTCATTTCACAGATTACTCATAGCCATTGGCCTTAAAAAAAAAAAACAAAAAAAACAATTTAAATGTAAACAAAACGTTATTTTAGTTTAGTGCCATTGGGGGGTCTTCTGGATTGTAATTTACATTTATGCTCCAATTTAATCAAGTTATTCAGCACATTATACAATTTCCCTTACACTCTTACAATTACTTGGAATATTTTATTATTATAGTCATATCCTAAAAGCAACAAACAGGACTAGAAGGCTGATTTCACCCCACTTTTCTCACCTTTAGTGTGTTGCTTCAACATCGAATTCAGAGACTCGAGAAGGTGAAATACCTCCCCAAGTGAAGGATCTTGGGGAAAGTCATCTGTAGCAAATAAAACCCAGTCTCATTATCACAAATTGACTCCATTCAAAATAATTTTCTCACCTAGATCAACTGTTTTAGGTTCAGAAGTTGATTCACTGCCAGCAGGAGGAAAAAAATGACCTGTAGACAAACATTTCAATATTGACAGGATAAACACTGTTTTTTTAACACAAACTCTGTTTCAAAACGTTGATAATAACCTGTGTCCATCATGGAAGCATGAACCAGCAGCACAAAGAGCAAACCAGCAGCCATCGTGTCAGTGAGCAGTTAAGAAGACATCCGTTAATGTGAGCTGTTATAACAGGTGGCATTTGACCACACAGCTGGTGCTAATTGGCTCTAAGTAATGCCAGGTGTGCTACTGCAACAGTTACCCAAAATTAAAAAAAAATTTAAAAAATCACCCGACGGATTCAAGTCCATGTTGAGTGGTTTGTGGTTATTTATTGAAACTGTTTTATATAATATTTAAAATTAAATGAAATGCACATATACTCAAATGAAATAAACTATCACACCATGGACACTGGTGACCCCTTCAAAGTTTGTAAACAATGTGACGCAATATAAAGCGCGGGGCTTAGCTGGAGGCAAAAACACCTCAGTGGCGTGTGATTCCAACACCGGTCAGCATATTTTCACAGAAAGTTCACGTCGGAAAGGACGCGGAAAACGGCCATTTGAGTTAATATGTGAGTAAACTGATAAAAATAGAATAGAATAAACAGACAACCAGCATTGTTTACTTCTAGCCGCACTTCGTTGCCTCCAGCGGTTTTTGCCTCCAGTAAACACCGTGACGTCATCGTGACGTAGGCCATGAAGGGGTCCATACCTGTCTTGTTTTGTCATGTCCACTTCTCTACTCATTGGGTGTAGTACTACTTTCCCAGTATGCATGTAGCTAGAATGTGATTTCCATGTAACGTTTTTTGTCATCTAGAGTTTCATACTGCTGTTTTTCTGGTTTTACTTGTGTTTTTGTTCACTTCCGTCTCTTTTTCTATGCTCTCAAACTTTGTCCAGTTACTGTCAGTAAATATCCATCACAATATAAAAAAAAGTCTGATATAGACTCCACTGCAAAACAGAAAAACAAAAAACATTGATTTTAATTACTTTACTTGTGTTACAGTTATTTAATAATACATATAATACACAGTGCAAGTATGTGCGATATAAAACTGATATAAAGACAACCCCAAACAAATTTCCCAGAGGGAGCCATCCCAAAGGGATCAATAAATACAAGTCTAAGTCTAGTTCACAATTTCCTGTACGGGATCAGCATAGCCACAAAAAAAAACACACACAAAAAAAAAAAAAAAAACTTTACAAAACACAAAATTTTCTATAAGCAGGGTGTCAAACTCAGTCAAGTCAACTTTATTTATATAGTGCTTTCAAACCACAAGAAACACAAAAACAGCAATACAATACAATCTCCAGTCTGCCGGACCAGTATATTCATGGGTTATTAAGCTATAAATTTGAACTGTTTTTCTTTTAATGCAAATAATTACAAGTACATTCTGAGAATGTGGCACCCTCTAGTGAACTAATTCAGTAATTAAAAAGTTTTAGCGTACACCCCCCAACCAATATAACCATAGGCTGGAATAATGGCTAATTGCATTACACAGGTTACACCGTGCCTTACAGGAAGCTGACATCTTTCTGCTATGAATATCCAAATAATTTCAGTTAGCCTCTGGTGGCTGGGGCCTGCAGATGGTCATCGCAGAGTGCCACAATTCAGGCTCCAGCTCCTCGTCTTCCTCCGTGTTGGCTAGCCTGCTTCCTCTGCTAACCGCAGATTAGCCACTCTTGCTCAACACTCACATCTCCTCGCCAGGTTGCGCTTGCTCCAGATAATTGGTAGCAGGCCAGCAGTGACTCCACTTGTGTTTAGAACAGGAGTCTCAAACTCAGTTTAGGACAGGGCCTTTGCAGCCCACAAGATGTATTTCAGCCTGCTACTTGACAAGTTTCAGGTTTGTGCTGCTCCCATGGCTTTTTTTTTTTTTTTTTTGGCGCCACATCTTCACACTGGGTGGGCTGTACCTTACATGGTCATGACAACTTCTCTGAACAATTCTGAATAGAGCAAGTGGAAATAAAGTAAATCTTGTTTTTTTTTGTTTTTTTCCCCCCCAGAACCTGCCATGAAGACAATAAAAAGCCAATATCAAGAAACAGGCCAAAGCAATGCATTGACCACAGGGACAACCAATATGAATTGAATGCACAAGTAACTTCAGTTTGAGACCGCTGTTTTAAGTCTGTGGAGCACAGAATCTAGTTAAAAATAAAAACAGTACAAGTATGAAGTTTAAGAGTTTATTATGAGAACAGTTACAATATTGAAACTCCAAAGCTTTGCAGACAATGGGACACTTCATAACTAAACAGACAAGATCAGCCATAGAGTCACCACGGGCCAGTCGAGATTTCTACAAAACCATATCGTCCTGATAGTCACTCGTGTCACTTGGAAGCTCCGTCATGTTGTGGCCCGCGTGGTGGCCCTCCGTCATGTTGTGGCCCGCGTGGTGGCCCTCCGTCATGTTGTGTCCCTCCGTCATGTTGTGGCCCGCGTGGTGGCCCTCCGTCATGTTGTGGCCCCCGTGGTCGTCCTCCGTCATGTTGTGGCCCCCGTGGTCATCCTCCGTCATGTTGTGGCCCCCGTGGTCGTCCTCCGTCATATTGTGGCCCCCGGTCATATTGTGGCCCCCGGTCATATTGTGGCCCCAGTGGTCATCCTCCGTCATGTGGTCGCCCTCCGTCATGTTGTGGCCCCAGTGGTCGTCCTCCGTCATGTTGTGGCCCCCGTGGTCGCCCCCCGTCATGTTGTGGCCCCCGTGGTCACCCTCAGTCATGTTGTGGCCCCCGTGGTGGTTATATATGTTGGCATCGTTCTGGGCGCCCTTACTCATATGTCCTGCACTGTTGTCACTCATATTGTGATGACTGCCCAACTCATTCTGGAGCCCTTTGGTTTCATCCAGGCGTAAAACCTTCCCAAGGCTCAGCACGGCATCAAGTTCCACTTCTAAATCTTCAGTGACCAATAGGTCTGGGTCTGTTAGTCAAAAGGATACGACTTCACAGTGCCAAGCATTAAAATGAACTTTGAGGATGTTTAGCAGTATTTTTTTTATGATTGTATACTTTGTAGTAATATTTCTTTAGGTGTGCGCAGCGATATTTCTTAACTTAGAATGTAATGTGTATTTAAAAAAACAAAAAAACAAAAAAAATCACCTTGTTGCAGCAACCCATAGTCCAAAGAATTGAAAAGTTCATAAACGCCCTTCAGCCCTTCAGGAGGCACACCTGTTTTAAACAAAAATTAACATCAAACACTTATTTCATAACTAATGTTCTCACCTAGCTCACCTTTTTGAAGGCCTGCATCAGATTCAGCTGGTCCAAGTGGAAAACAAAGACCTGCAGACAGACAAACTAATTTTAGTACCCAAAGCATACTAAAAGAAAAAAATTCAGAAATCACGTTGATCACCTATATCCACTAAAACAACATGTGCCAGCACAACAACAAGCCAAACAGGAGCCATCACCTCAGTTAAAGTTTAATAAGAACTACCCAGAAGAGCTTTTATAGTAGGTGAACAGTGCCCACAGCTGCTGCTGATTGGCTCTAATTAGCATCTTAGCATCACCTGTACCATCTGTGCAACATTACTGCAACAACAAAAACAATGGGAAAAAAACAGTCAATCTCAGTTGATATGGTGGATTTAAAACTATATTATTATCAGTACTATTAAACAGCCTTTGACATATACACATTTTTGATAAATGTAATAGTAATGTGGGTCTCATCAAAGCATATAAGTCATTAAGTTATGTTGAGAAATTGTGATCTATTTCAAAACAAACTCAGCAGCAAAAATCTCATTTGTACTTCTATGCTTTTTTATTCACTTTTTCTCTCCCATAGCGAATACACACCCGTGCAGGCCATTGAAGTGACAGGGCGGCCATCTTACTCCTCCCATCCCACGAGCAGACTACTTGTATAAACTACGTACTTTGAAGACCCCCTTTTTCTTTTATCGCTCAGTTCCTTAGACCCCAATATTAGATTTGGCAGAGTAATCTTTTGTTGAATTACAGGTATAATTCTTGAATAAAAAATATACAAGTTCTTCCTGTAAACATCATTAAGCATATAATTTATACATGTATTTTTAAGGCAAGTTGTAAAATGTCTGAGGTCCTCATATGTTGAATAAATTTAAAACATCATAAATCATGCGGTTTCTACTAAGTACGGTCTCAAATGTTCTCCAATGTTGATGCTGTATGTATGGGGTATAGGCCACAGAGGAGGCGGGACTTCCAACTTCCTGGATTTCACACATCAGCTTTGTTTCCGATTCCCGTTTGCGACGTGTGGGCCGCGTCCCATTTCTTGCGCTTCCGCCTTTGTGCCCCTCGGTTGCGCATTCCCGTCGACGGGTGCGAGTGTGTAGTGTCTGCCTCAGTTGTCCGAAGCATTTCAGAGAGCTGAGATGCCCTGTGATGGGCGGGAGCGCGGGGTTGTGGGGGGGCAGGGGTGGGGGCGCAAGTGTTGGAACGCAGCCATCGGGGGCCGGAAACAACGCTGAGGTGTGAAACCCGGAAGTTGGAAGTCCGTGGCATCTTCCCCATAGGATCGTATGCCGAGAAACGTTTCTTGGGAGGAGTAATATGGCGGCTTAGCGGCTTCAAAATCTTGGCCTATCAGCTATCCATTAATATATGCAGATCAGTGTTTCGTCCTTGTCGCTGATTCTTCTTCTACTCTTTCCGTTAACTCCCTGTGGCTACGCTACAGCACCACTCCAGACTTGGCATATATATTGCACCCGTTAAACGTCCTCAGCGTCTTTTGGACACTCGCATGTGTAGAAATGTTTCTGTCTGTACAAAATGTTTTGAGGAATGAAGCCGGCTTTACTTCTGTGTGAACAGGGCCTTCATTTTTTTTAATGGTATGTTGCAGTGGTATACCTGTTGCTAAATAGTAGAATTAGAGTCAATTAGAAGCAGCTGTGGTCACTTGCCACTCGCTATAAAAACTTGTGTTCTTTGTTTTCTTCACAATTGTTACTGAAGCAATGGCTGCTGTTTGGCTTTTGGTTGTGTTGGCTCAAGGGCTTTTGATGGACACAGGTAGGGGTTTTTTTCTTTGCTTTTTTTTTTTTTTTTTTTTTTTTTTTTCCCCTCCCTCTTCTCCTTCTCCTTCAAAGACTGAAATATGTTT
This sequence comes from Festucalex cinctus, assembly GCF_051991245.1. Taxonomy (NCBI): domain Eukaryota; kingdom Metazoa; phylum Chordata; class Actinopteri; order Syngnathiformes; family Syngnathidae; genus Festucalex; species Festucalex cinctus. The sequence continues at coordinate 19,175,890 of NC_135427.1, read as the reverse complement.
ATTCCTGCAGGTCTTTGTGTTCCTGTTGAAGTTAAACAAGATGAGTCCAATGCACACCTTAAACAAGGTATGGCAAGTCAAAACATAATTTGAGTAATTTAGTCATGGTGATTTAAAAACTTGATTTGCTACAGATGTAAATGCCAATGATTCACTTGCAGCTTTTGAATTTGTACTGTCTTTGGATTCAGTGTTATAACTACAAAATAATGGTGATGATTCTGGGCTTTATTTTCACGTGGATAACAATTTTTGCAAGGTCTTTTTGAAGCAAATCTAGCCACAATAGTCTAAAGTAATGTACATTTCTTGAATGCAGAGATGGGGAAATCCATGTCCAGAAAGCTTTGACTTAACCATAGAAGCTTTATCTGCCAGTAGCTGGCATAGATTTAAGATGACAGTTTTTTGTTTTTTTTTTTAAATCACTGCTCTAGTTTTTGCATGTTAGTGTTATATTACTTTGATTTGATTGGCAACTAATGTGGACTGTTTTGTGTGAAGCTAAAGTGGAACTTGATGACCAAGCAAGCCACAACGTGAGCAACATCCAGCACCAGAATGTCATCTTCATCCAACTGAACAATTCCTTGAGCCAACAGCAGAGCTACAACATGAGCAACACCCAACAGGAGAGCTACAACATTAGCAACAATCCAGCAGCTCCAGTGGAACCTGACCGAGCAAGCCACAATGTGAGCAACACCCAGCAGCAGTATGTCATCTTCAACCAGCTGAACAATTCCTTTAGCCAACCACAGCAGAGCTACAACATGAGCAATGTCCTCAGCCAACAAAGCCACAACAAGAGCAACACTCACCAGAGTGAGATTCAACCACTGACCAGCAGCTCCCACAATGACAAAATGGATGATGTGGGCTCTCCAGAGGCAGAGTTTGTTGTAAATGTTTGATTTGTGCAGTTTGTTCATAGCTGCAATGTAGCTGTCTGGATAATAAAGAAATGAAATTCATAAACTTTTGACTGCAACCCACAATGATTAAGGCTGTCAAAGTAGACAACTGATTTGAATCCTTTCAGGCAGGTTTTTTTTTTTTTTTTATAATAAGTACTGTATTGGGTGCAAATTCCTCTACTGGCCAGACAGAAGCCCAGAGAAAAGCCTTTCATGTTTTAATCTGAAATGTTGGCAAATTCAGCAACACGATCAGTAGGGATGTAACGATATCCAAACATATCGTGGGGCTGTTGGTGATATTCAATTAAAAATAAATAAAACCAAATATTGCATTATTGTAAGAGCTCATACTAAAAAACGAAGTACAACATTGTGCTTTTGTACATAACAGCTATGTATATAAACCACCTACAATCTCTAATGTTGAGGCACTTGCTAATGCAAGCACACATTGATCGCTCTACAAGCAAATTAAGTTCCCCTTCATCTGACAATTAGGATAGATTTTAAACAGAAGGCCAAAACATCCTTAATGGAAATTAAATTGCACTAAAACTAGCCACTTGAGGGTGCTAGACCTGCACAAATGGAAATCAACCTGACTTTTTTTTTTTTTTTTTAAATGTCCGGCGACGATATGGTGGCAGTTTTAATATCACAATATTGTCCTTATCGTGACATCCCTAATGATCAGCCTGGGCCTGATTTACTGAATGTCTTCTTGGCCAACTGTAACAAATGTTTGTCAACATAATTTGATTTTTTTTTTTTGATAAAATGTAAAAGTATTCAATAAAATGCATAAAGAAACACATAGCCCTGCTTTAGTATTAATGAACAGAAATATCTGAAACAAGATGTTACATTTTATAAAAAAATAAATACTTGGATAAAAACAGAATGCAAGAGCAGCAATAGGATGAGTCAAAACAATATCTATAGAAATATTTGACATAAGCCTCTGTCTCTATCACTCTTTCCCCCTCTCACAGGAATTAACCCTGGATGCAGAGCACATTTCAAGGCAAGCCGCAATGTCGGGTGGACATTTGACTCCGCCCACACAAAGTTTCAACCTCTTTCTTTCAAGTGCACTATATGCAGCCCACTATATGACATCCAAGTCACAACCTTTGAGGTGCTCCCACAGGTTTCACTGTCATTGCACTTTTGGGCTACCATAACTCAGGGTAGTGACAGCTTCCCATTTATTTCTCAGACATCAAGTGGAAGGAAAAATGCATCCCTATCCCACACAACCATAAAGAAAAGCAGCACAATGGAATAAATATTTAGTTAAAATGTTTATTGCAGGAACAGTTTCATGAACATTTGAGCTTTTGAGACAACGGGTTTATGTCATACATCAACCACCAGACTAGCCATAGGGTCGTCACGTGCCATTCGATCTTCCTGAAAACCCATCACATCATTCTGGAGGCTGTGGCTGAAGGCATCATTCTGGTAGTCGCCCATGTTGGGGCTGGCGTGGTCCTCCGTCATGTTGGGGCTGGCGTGGTCCTCCGTCATGTTGGGGCTGGCGTGGTCCTCCGTCATGTTGGGGCTGGCGTGGTCCTCCGTCATGTTGGGGCTGGCGTGGTCCTCCGTCATGTTGGGGCTGGCGTGGTCCTCCGTCATGTTGGGGCTGGCGTGGTCCTCCGTCATGTTGGGGCTGGCGTGGTCCTCCGTCATGTTGGGGCTGGCGTGGTCCTCCGTCATGTTGGGGCTGGCGTGGTCCTCCGTCATGTTGGGGCTGGCGTGGTCCTCCGTCATGTTGGGGCTGGCGTGGTCCTCCGTCATGTTGGGGCTGGCGTGGTCCTCCGTCATGTTGGGGCTGGCGTGGTCCTCCGTCATGTTGGGGCTGGCGTGGTCCTCCGTCATGTTGGGGCTGGCGTGGTCCTCCGTCATGTTGGGGCTGGCGTGGTCCTCCGTCATGTTGGGGCTGGCGTGGTCCTCCGTCATGTTGGGGCTGGCGTGGTCCTCCGTCATGTTGGGGCTGGCGTGGTCCTCCGTCATGTTGGGGCTGGCGTGGTCCTCCGTCATGTTGGGGCTGGCGTGGTCCTCCGTCATGTTGGGGCTGGCGTGGTCCTCCGTCATGTTGGGGCTGGCGTGGTCCTCCGTCATGTTGGGGCTGGCGTGGTCCTCCGTCATGTTGGGGCTGGCGTGGTCCTCCGTCATGTTGGGGCTGGCGTGGTCCTCCGTCATGTTGGGGCTGGCGTGGTCCTCCGTCATGTTGGGGCTGGCGTGGTCCTCCGTCATGTTGGGGCTGGCGTGGTCCTCCGTCATGTTGGGGCTGGCGTGGTCCTCCGTCATGTTGGGGCTGGCGTGGTCCTCCGTCATGTTGGGGCTGGCGTGGTCCTCCGTCATGTTGGGGCTGGCGTGGTCCTCCGTCATGTTGGGGCTGGCGTGGTCCTCCGTCATGTTGGGGCTGGCGTGGTCCTCCGTCATGTTGCCGCTGGCGTGGTCCTCCGTCATGTTGCCGCTGGCGTGGTCCTCCGTCATGTTGCCGCTGGCGTGGTCCTCCGTCATGTTGCCGCTGGCGTGGTCCTCCGTCATGTTGCCGCTGGCGTGGTCCTCCGTCATGTTGCCGCTGGCGTGGTCCTCCGTCATGTTGCCGCTGGCGTGGTCCTCCGTCATGTTGCCGCTGGCGTGGTCCTCCGTCATGTTGCCGCTGGCGTGGTCCTCCGTCATGTTGCCGCTGGCGTGGTCCTCCGTCATGTTGCCGCTGGCGTGGTCCTCCGTCATGTTGCCGCTGGCGTCTGTTGGTGAAAAGGATACCACTTTATCAAGTGCCAAGCATGAAAATTAACTTAAATGATATAAGGCGGTCTTTCCAGTAATATTCTTCTGAACCTTAATCACTCAACAGAACTGAAGCCACCCTATTTTTCCTCACCTTGGCGCATCAACACAGAGTCCAAAGATTTGAGAAGGTCATAAAACCGCTTCAGCGAAACATCAGGAGACGCACCTGTTTTAAACAAAAGTTAACATCAAACACTTATTTCATACATAACATTCTCACCTCGCTCACCTTTTTGAAGGCCTGCATCAGATTCAGCTGGTCCAGGTGGAAAACAAAAGCCTGCAGACACACAAACTCACTTCCATACACAAACCACACTGAAACAAAAACTAAACAACAAAATCTTGTTGCTTACCTATATCCATTAAAACAGCATGAGCCAGCACAACAACAAGCCAAACAGGAGCCATGACTTCAGTAATGGTTGAATGAGGATGACACGGATGAGCTTTTATAGTAGGTGACAAGTGCCCACAGCTGGTGCTGATTGGCTGCAATTAGCATCACCTGTACTACCTGTGCAACATTGCTGCAACAAAAAAATGGGAAGAAAAAGTCAACCTCAATATGGATTTAAAAACCATAATGAGTACTGTGTGTGGCTTTGAATTTAAGACAATGTTCAATGTAATTTTTTTTTTTGGATACTGCGTTTGATTAAAAATAAAAAGGGGGGGGGGGGGGGGGAGCCCGATCTGGCCCACAAACATCACTTTATGTGGCCCACCTAAGCAAATTATGTGCATCGACTTGTGTTTTTTGCTTTATTTTTGGTTCCCAATCCCCGGTTTAAAATAAATGAGATATTTAACACCAAGAGTTGTTTTTTTTTTTACTTTAATCTTTATTGAAATCTTTTACAATTTACAATATCACACGTGCAGAAAGTAACATTTTCACACAAACTGAAAAAAACGAAAACAAAAACAGAGGCAAAACAAACAAAAAAAAGCAATCAACAGTGACATATGGGCCTCACATCATTTTATAATGCACATTCAAGGTCTTCTTTCTTTTCTCCACATTTGTGGTGTCTCTTATATTCAAACCATACTTCCCATCTTGATTCAAACTTCCCTTCCTGAACCCTCAGAAGTGAATCTTTCTATTTCAAATAATTCTTCCACTACTCCCAGCCACTGCTTCTCCGTTGGGGGGGTCAACTTTGACCATTCACTCGTTTTGGCTTTTTTTGCTGGGTGCCAGTAGCACTTTAATCAGGTACATGTCTCTGCCTTGTACAGTTTCATGGTCGAGATTACCTAAATACATCACCAAGCCGGTGTTAGGCACTTCATAACCAATTATCATCTTTAATTCTCTCCAAACTTCATCCCAGTATCCATTCAACTTTTGACATTTGTGGTGTCCAAACTACGGCCCCGGGGCCATTTGCGGCCCGCCGTCCATTTTTCAGTGGCCCACGACATATGCTAAAAATGGCATTTTACTCAGTTCAAATAAAATAAAAACAAAAATGTTTGGAGATGGTCAAAGTAAGACGGGAGGGTGTCGAAAACCACAGGTGCTATTAAAGGTTATTTTAGTTAACTAAAACTCACGAAATAAACTAAAATTCAAAAAAGTATTTCGTTAACGAAATAAAATAAAAACGAAAATGCTTTTTAAAAAACGAAAACTAACTGAAATGACATTTTATGTTTACAAAACTAACTAAAACTATAAATATAGCAAAAATGTCATTCGTTTTTTAAATATTGCGCACAAGTAATACACATTAAAAAACTAATACTAATACTAAAGCTAATACTAATATTGAAACTAACTAAAACTAAACTAAAACTGATAAAACAGGACCCTGAAAACTAATAAAAACTAACTAAAATGAAAAATTCCAAAACTATAACAACACTACTGCCATTTTACAAATACAATGGTTTATATACTGTAGCATTTTTTTTTAAATATGCAAAAGCACAGATAAATTATTTGTACAATTTTTAGGACAAATCACAATTTCTCTTCATAACATTAGGTAGCCCCTGCGTCCTTCTGATTTTCTGGATGTGGCCCTTAAATGAAAAAGTTTGGAAACCCCTGCTATATGTGTTTGGCCTCCCGCCCCTTCCTGTCCACATATCCGCCAACATTCTTTCTGTTGAGGATTATACCTCCCTGTTACCTCTGGTTTTATGAAAAATTGTATTGTGTTTTTGCACCCAAATTCTCTCCATAATCTCATAATCACAGTTGTCGATTGTTGTATCTTGCAGATATTGGACCATTCGTCTTCTGTTATTCCGACACAGCTTTCTAATTCAAACCTGTCTTTTATATTTTTAAAACTTTGCATGTTCCCCTTTTCTACTATTGTGCATATTGCAGTGACACCTCTCATTTCCCATCTCTTGAAGCAATAATCTTTTCCTGGCAGAAAGTTGCTATCATATGTCAGCCACCTTAAAATGTTCACCTCTTTTTCTAATTTGTATTTCTTCACTATTGCATTCCACGAATTTAAGGTGAATTTTGTAATTGGATCTATCAAGCTCTCCTTTCTCTTAAAAAGTCCCCTAACAGTGCTTGAATCTGGTAACCTTCCCCCTTCATTTCGATATCTTTCCATTTGGCTATTTAATTTCCATTGCACCAACATTCACCAACAGTTTTGACTGGCCTCTTATTCCAAAATGAAAGATTCATTAGTTGTTTTGTTGTGTACAGTAAATGTAATATGAGGCAATCATACATTTTTTGGTGCGACACAATCATAATGGCTCTTTGAAGAAAACCAAACGACAATGTGGCTCGTGACAAAAACACGTCTACACTGTTTGTGTGCTGTGATTGGCTGGTGACCAATCCAGGGTGTATCTCACCGCCTCTCGCCAAAGGTCAACTGGGATAGGCAATAGCTCATCTGTACCCCTAATAAAGACACACTTTGTAGAAAACAGATGGTTTGATTATGAATTTTACACGTTCCTCTGCCATCTTTCTGCTATGTTTACCTGAAGGAGAAGAAATCCACCAACAGTTAGCTTCTGATGGTGCTTGCAGATAGTGTCGGACCCAATGAGTCGACTGCCGCTTACTGTCCACATCTGGGGCTTGCAAGTGATCGTTGCTGAGTCCTGCGATTCGGGCTCATGCTAGCTTTTGCCAGCTTCTCCCGCTAGCCACTTTTGTTAGCTGCTCCAGCTAGTTCTTGCTAGCCACTCTTACTCGCCGCTCATGCTAGGTCCTGCTTACCGGGTTGCTCACTCTAGCCATATATCCATCCATCCATACTACCAATTATCCGGGGTCTAGTCACTGGGGCGGCAGCTTTAGGACGGAAGCCCAGACTTCCCTCTCCCTAGCCACTTCGACCATCTTCTCCGGCAGGATCCCAAGGCGATCCCAGGCCAGCCGAGAGACAGTGTGTCCTGGGTCAAACTCGGATTCATTCCCAGTGAGGATTGGACTCCGCCAAGGCTGCCCTTTGTCACGGATTCTGTTAATAACTTTTATGGACAGAATTTGTAGGCACAGTCGAAGTGTTGAGGGGATCCGGTTTGGTGGCCTCAGCATTGCATCTCTGCTTTTTGCAGATGATGTAGTGCTGTTGGCTTCATCAAGCCGTGATCACCAACTCTCACTAGAATGGTTCGCAGCAGTGTGTAGCGGTTGAGATGAGGATCAGCACCTCCAAATCCGAGACCTTGGTCCTCAATTGGAAAAGGGTGGTGTGCTCTCTCCGGGTTGGGATGAGATCATGCCCCAAATGGAGGAGTTCAAGTATCTTGGGGTCTTGTTCACAAGTGAGGGCAGGAGCGAGTAGGAGATCGACAGGCGAATCGGTGCAGCGTCTGCAGTGATGTGGACTCTGTATCGGTCCGTTGAGGTGAACAAGGAGCTGAACCAAAAGGCAAAGCTTTCGATTTACCGGTCGATCTACGTTCCTGCCGTCACCTATGGTCATGAGCTTTGACCGAAAGAAGATCATGGATACAAGTGGCCAAATTGAGTTTCCTCCCGCAGGGTGTCCGGGCTCTCCCTTAGAGGTGAGAAGCTCGGTCATCCGAGATGGACTCAGGCCGCTGCTCCTCTGCGTTGAGAGGAGCCAACTGAGGTGGCTCGGGCATCTGGTTCGGATGCCTCCTGGAGGCCTCCCTGGAGAGATGTTCCAGGCATGTCCCACTGGCGGGAGGCCCCGGGGATGACCCAGGACATGCTGGAGAGACTATGGCTCTCAGCTGGCCTGGGGCCGCCTTGGGATCCTGCCGGAAGAGCTGGTCAAAGTGGCTAGGGAGAGGGAAGTCTGGGCTTCTCAAGTTCCTGGATTGACTGGCAACCAGTTCAGGTTGTACCCTGCCTACAGCCCGAAGCCAGCTGGGATAGGCTCCAGCACCCCCATGAGGAATAAGCGGTTAAGAAAAAGGATGGACTTCAAATTTACCTATGTACGGAGGTAAATGCAGCTTAGTTGTGAAAATATCAACTGGAGTATCACTTATAGAAGTTAGGCCTATTGGATGTTTTAAACGATAACCTCTGACCAGACATGGACAGTACTCAAGTGTATACTACTTCTAACTTGGATGTTTTGAGAAAAAAAAATAAAATAAAAAACACAGCTTAGAGTAGCTGATTTGTGTACTTCAGTAACATTGAATTATGTATTATAAAAACAAGTTTTTACTGTAAGTCTAAAAATGCTATTTTAACCTGAACCATCATACCCTAGATTAGTTTCTTGCAAAATATGTAATTTTACAATCATGCATGCTTTGCAAACAGTAAATCAGGCACCAATGCTTTCATTACTTATTGTACTGAAGTTTCAAAAAAAAAAAAAAAAAAATCCAACTTATAACTTCCTATTAATCACAGTGACTTTACACAGGCTTTTAATAAGGACAATATTTTGTGATAACCCACTTGAATAGACAATGTGAATAGTCAACCAGCCCAGACACCGCTAATGTTCTTATGCACTTAACCCTGTAGGATATTTTGCCTATTAAATGTAGTTAATTATCAAAACAAATTGTAGCTTAAGTTACATTGATATGACATTGCTGTTGTTACAAATGAATCACAGCTGCAGAGGAGAAACTGGAGCAAATCTACAAGGTAGTAAAAAACTCACAATGACTGCACATGCTAATTGAAAGATTTTATTTCAATGCGACATTTCAGTCCGAGTCTTTGAGATAATCTGAGATGAACACTTGCAGGAGGCACCATTGCTGCTTCTTCAGCTCAGGACAGTTGCTTGTCAGTGTTGCTTTTTTAGCTTAGCTATGGGGGGGGGGGGGTGAGAGCAGAATATTAATAGAGGGAATAGAGAGAGAGAGAGAGAGAAAAAAAAAAGCACTTAATTTTTTAAAGAAAGCTAGATATTACATCATGGATTTCATCTATTGCGAAATTTGGAACATGACCCAAGGGATTGCTCGATACCTGTACCGAAACTATTTCATCTTAATATACTTTGTGTGAAATTTTGGGCCTGTTGAGTTTAACAAAGCCATTATTCTATTGTATGAATGGCAACATAAAGGTACCTTCTTCCATCTAGTGGAAGGTCATTTAATTGTTCTCCCTAACACCATGTTGCTGGCATAGATTAACATAGCAAATAAATTTGGGATCAATTCATTAAAACTGTATAGTTTCCAGCAGCACAGGTGGATTCTACTTACTGCACAGTTTATTGTCACAGGCTTTGCGGCAGTCACCACAGGTGGATCCGGACTTGTAGGGGGGAGAATACTGGTAATTTCCACTAAAATATAGGTCACAACAATTATTTATTGCATAATGACTCATTTATTGAATCCTCCTAGCCTCAACCAAAATATGTAAGAGAGGGAAAAAAAAATAAGGTTCTATTACATACTTCCAAATAAATTGCCCATTTTTTTTTTTCAATCCTTATTTAAATCTGAGCCATTTTATTATCAGTACTACTATTAGTAATATTAAAATGAATCTAAACTTTTTTTTTTGTATTAATTTGAGGCATTCATGTACTTACGGTGGGCAGTAGTGGCAGACGTAGAAATACTTGTAGCGGGACTTGGGGCAGTGGGCCATAGCACAGCCAATCTGGTTGGAGCGGGACCAAACAACCTAGAAAAGGGAGAAATAATTTTAGATTAAAAACCAAGACACATCTAATGAGCTGACATTATTCAACTTCCACTTGTTGATAGTTGTACACCTGCTCAACATCGGTTGCTAAGTACTTTCTTGATGCTGTACGAAATTATGGAGTAAAGAATGCACTGCTGGGATTTGAACCCAGTATCTCCAGTTTACTAGACAGGCACTTTAACCAGCTAAGCCACAGTGCCACACGGTACCCATTCGTCCCCACTAATAAAGTGACCTGTACGTTCTGTTCTTGTACCTGTGTGAAATGTCCAACAACTCCTTTGTTGACAGAGCCCACTCCGTAGCGCCAGTTCTTCACCTCGTCATACCACGCCTGGATGGCGTTGCTCCAGCTGTTTTTGAAGCTGGCCATGTACAAGTTTTCACCGCAACCGCTAGCTAGAGCACAAAAACAATTTCATCTTTATTTTTTTTGCAGCCAAATTGACTCATTATCATTCATAACTGTCATTCGACTTCAGATGATACATGGAAATAGGTGAGAGCTTGCTGAAAGGGTGACATTTAGGCCAACATTAGCATAAACGTTGCGCTTCAGCTTGCATGATTCAGTTCGCAAACAGGTCGTGTACTTTTTCACAAATCTTTATGATTTCTGAGAGGTTGCATGGACAACTCCATAAGATAAATTACAAAAATTTAAATATTTATTCTACTACTGTTTACTGAAAAGACTAAATGTTGGTTGTAATAAACACCAGTGGGTTTCTTAGAGGCTAAATGACATGACAGGGTGGACAACAATTTCAGGGGACAGAAGCCAAATGGACCCTTTGCTACCTTTAACTGTCATTAGAGTTCAGATGATAAATGGATACGCAGTGTGAGGTTGCTGAAACGGTTGACATTTTGGCTAACGCTAGCATAAACATTGTTGCGCTTCAGCTAGCATGACTCAGTTCGCAAACAGGTCGTGTACTTTTTCACAAATCTTTATGATTTCTGAGAGGTTGCGTGGACAACTCCATAAGATAAAAAGTACAAAAAATTAAATATTTATTCTACTACTGTTTACTGAAAAGACTAAATGTTGGTTGTAATAAACACCAGTGGGTTTCTTAGAGGCTAAATGACATGACAGGGTGGACAACAATTTCAGGGGACAGAAGCCAAATGGACCCTTTGCTACCTTTAACTGTCATTAGAGTTCAGATGATAAATGGAAACGCAGTGTGAGGTTGCTGAAAGGGTTGACATTTTGGCTAACGCTAGCATAAACATTGTTGCGCTTCAGCTAGCATGACTCAGTTAGCAAACTGGCTGTGTACGTTTTCACAAATTTTTCTCATTTCTGAAATTGTTTTTATATGAATTCGTATTCCACTATGAGAGTGGTCAACTACATACGATATGAAAATTACAAAAAAAAAAAAAAAAAAAAAAAAAAAAGTAAATATTCTGCTACTACTGTTTACTGGGGCTGGGTATTGCCGCCAACCTCACAATACATGATCTTCAAGGAGATACGTAGCCCGATATTTTACTTTCATTTTATAATGACAGTAATATGTATACCTAAAGGATACGTTTATTATGCTGGATGACAAAATGTTTTTGTTCGTAGCTCTTCTGGTTTACCACCTAGCGGCATGCCTGGTCTAAATGTGTACGCACTTAAGAGCAGGGAGCAGTTTTCACAGACACACCGGGAAAATTTATTAATAGGCATGAGCCTAATACAGCTCTAAAATGTGCTTATTTGAAATATTTAGGGAAATAAAAACTGCCTTTTTCAAGACACATTTTATTTCCTTTTTTTTTTTAAACAAAATATAGGAAAATTGGTACATTGAGACACGTGCCATGTTAAGTTTATAAGTAAATGTTAGTCTTCCTCTGCTTTAATTTTTCTTAGCAAGAGAGTGTCCAATCACTGGTGAGCTATTTTTGCATTAATTGAAGGCACTTAACTTCAAAGACGCTGCTGGTTTTTATTTTTTTGGTACAATGCAAGCTGCAAAGGCAAACGTTAACTGTCTATTTAAAGTTAACGAGCAATATCGATTCTGACGCCTGCGTATCGATACGTGTATTGCAATGAGGCCCGCAACGATATATTGCCATATCAATTTTTTAAGCACACCCCTATTGTTCACCGAGGGGGAGGGAGGAGAAGAAAAAAAATAAAATAAAAAATGTTGGTTGTAATGAAAACGGTAGCGAGTTTGGCTTAGTGACAGGGTGGACATCAATTTCAGGGTCAGGAAAAAAAAGAAAAAAAAAAGGGAAGGCTGTCCAGCAACGGCATATGTGGATGCTGGCTAATAAGCAACTTACTACTGATCTTCCTGGACCTGCTCGGGCTGTGCTTCATGGAGCAGGTTTTGGCCCACTTCCGAGCATTGGCTGCCGCTTCTCTGTTCCAACTCTATTGGAGGAGCAATACATACACTTGGATTCACTGCCTTCATTGCGATATGGATGATCAATACTTTTTTGAGACGGTAGTTTACCATTTTCAGCATGTTGCGTGCAGTCGGCTTGACTTTCCTCCGCAGGGTGTTGTGTTTGTCCACAATCTCATTTCGTTCCAAGGACGTGGTCAGGACTGTGAAGAGGCCCAAAAGGCACAGTAAGGTGAAAAGGAAGGAGTTCATTGCTATAACCTGGCGCGACACCCTCGTAGGGGCCACCATTTGATTTATATATGCCGAGGCTGTAGATCATTATGTGATTGAACACAGCTGTTATCATTTGTGTTCTGTATGGCTATTGGGTATTGTAGTACTCTAGGCTCCTCCTACCGGACGTAGCTTCCAAGTAGTACAAGCATGCTGTAATGCCATGAATTGGGGGGGGGGGGGCCTTTGGGTGCGTGTAATACAATTTTTGTTGCCTTTCAATTCTAAATTCCAACATAAAAAAAAAAAAAGAAGATTATTTATTATTACTCTACGCCGCTTTAGTTGGTTGCAACTCCTGCAAGATCCTCACAGATTAGATGATGTCACATCACTAAACGAGACTTGCCGGCGATTGACTGACAAGTGAGGCCGCTCATTCGTAGGGATATAACTATATTCAAACGTCATGATACGATATTATCACGATATTGTGGGGGGGGGGGGGGGGGCATGGGGATATTAAAAAAGATAACAATATTGTAAAAAAAAAAAAAAAAGAGTTCATATTAAAAAAAAGCACAATATTGTGCTTTTGTCCATAACAGCAATGCATATAAACCACCTACAACATCTAATAACAATATTGAGGCACTTACTTGCTAATGCAACCACACATTGATTGCTTTACAAGCAAATTAGGTTCTCCTTCATCTGACAATTAGGATAGGTTTTAAACATAGAAGGCCAAAACATCCCTAATGAAAATTAAATTGCACCAATAAACTAGCCACTAGAGGGTGCTACAACTGCACAAATGGAAATCAACCTGACTTTTTTAACAGATTTAACAGATCCTTTTAAATATTGTGAACATGACGACTACGATATTGTGGCAGTTTTAATATCACGATATTGCCCTTATCGTGACATCCCTACTCATTCGAACTCGAAGACAGGCCGTGACTGCGCCTGCTGTTCAGTGGCGCTCCTGCCATTAGGCGAATTAGGCAGGTGCTCGGGGCGCTCGTGAGCAAAAAGGGCGACAGGGAGGGGAGAAGTTTTTTGTTTTGTTTTGATTTTGTTTTTGTTTTTTTAAATTATCCTTTATTAGCCACATAACTTGCGCCTTTATGTTTCAAGTAAAGCATGGCGTACCAGACAACCACATTACTCCTTTCAAGTTTGGCTTTGATTGACAGTTAAGGCTAGCCAATGACAATCGGGATCTCGGGGAAACGCGTGCTCCGGAGATGCACGTTAGCCAAATCTACTTTTAGGGCGCCGCCGGCCCAAAGACTGAAGTGAGCATGTCATGCCCCTTTAATGGGAGCCACCGAACGCCAAACCTCGATCTACGATGACACAGTTAGGGATGGATATATGGATATTCCGAAACAATAAACCACTTTTGAGACAAATGCGCCTGGCTGCGCTAAAACGAAGCACTACTTCGAGGCATTTGACACGCTGCAATAGCTCCATCTGCTGGTCAAACCTGCACACATGGAATTTTTAGAATCACTGTTTACAAAGCTTCATTACTTGCGATCATGTATGAGCCTCGGCATTTCATAAGTTCAATTAAGTTTCAGTAGATGTCTATCTTTTTTAACTGTGGGATTGTGTTGTCCTTTTAAAGTGTGATTTACACAAGTAAGTAAGTTGAACTTTCAAGTCTGTATTGTTTTTGTCTTTGGTTTTCACAACAGTATTTTTAGAGTAGGCTATTATTTATTTACACTTGGAAGAGAATAAAATAAAGAATTGGAAAAAAAACAAAGAAATGATCTCTCATGGATTGATGAAACAACCTCACGATCTGCAGCTTCAGCTTTGAGACTGCCACGTTTGCAGGAAAATTCCGGCTGACCAGTGATATATACTAATACACATCACTGACGTCAAGGCTCCGTGGGGATCATGTAGAGCAGCTGTCTCTCAAACTGAAGGTCGTGAGTTAGATTTTTGACTATTATTATTATTATTATTATTTTATTATTTATTTATTTATTTTAATTATTATTTATTTTAGGCTCTTCCAAGTGCAAATATTACTCTGAAATTGTCTATTTGGTCGCACTCTAAATAGATTCAAATTTACTCGACAGAATATAATGTGTAAGTGCGGTGCTTGTGAACAGGGATATTGTTTTTATTATATGGGATACGTATTTCCATAATCCTAGAATGGGAAAAATATTTGAGCCGAATGATCATTACCTTTCCTATTTTTTCATCTTTCCTGTGAAACAGCGTGAAGTCGCTGAAGTCGTTGTGACGTTTGAGCCAGTAAAAACTGTTGGTGTTAAATTTCTCATTTATTTTAAACCGGGGATTGGGAACCAAAAATAAAGAAAAAACACAAGTCGATGCACATAATTTGTTTAGGTGGGCCACATAAAGATATGTGGTGGGCCAGATCTGGCCCCTGGGCCTTGAGTTTTAAACCTGTGACAAGGTCTTCAGTACCCCCCCCCCCCCCCCCCCAAAACGCAGGATCCAAAAATTCAATGTAAACTAAACATAAAATAAACATGGCACACACAGTACTCATTATAGTTTTTAAATCCATATTGAGGTGGTCTTTTTCTTCACATTTTTTTTGTGGCAATGTTGCACAGGTAGTACAGGTGCTGCTAATTACAGCCAATTAGCACCAGCTGTGGGCACTTGTCACCTACTATAAAAGCTCATCCGTGTCATCCTCATTCAACCATTACTGAAGTCATGGCTCCTGTTTGGCTTGTTGTTGTGCTGGCTCATGCTGTTATAATGGATATAGGTGAGCAACAAGATTTTGTTGTTTAGTATTTCATTTTAGTGTTGTTTGTGTATGGAAATGAGTTTGTGTGTCTGCAGGCTTTTGTTTTCCACCTGGACCAGCTGAATCTGATGCAGGCCTACAAAAAGGTGAGCTAGGTGACAATGTTATTCATTAAATAAATGTTTGATGTTAACTGTTGTTTAAAACAGGTGCGTCTCCTGATGTTTCGCTGAAGCGGTTTTATGACCTTCTCAAATCTTTGGACTCTGCATTGATGCAACAAGGTGAGGAAAAAGGGTGACTTCAGTTCTGTTGAGTGATTTTATTTTTTTATTTTTTATTATACACTTTTTAGGTTAAGAAAAATATCACTGCAAGTTGATGTTCATGCTTGGCACTTGATAAAGTGGTATCCTTTTGACCAACAGACGCCAGCCCCAACATGACGGAGGACCACGCCAGCCCCAACATGACGGAGGACCACGCCAGCCCCAACATGACGGAGGACCACGCCAGCCCCAACATGACGGAGGACCACGCCAGCCCCAACATGACGGAGGACCACGCCAGCCCCAACATGACGGAGGACCACGCCAGCCCCAACATGACGGAGGACCACGCCAGCCCCAACATGACGGAGGACCACGCCAGCCCCAACATGACGGAGGACCACGCCAGCCCCAACATGACGGAGGACCACGCCAGCCCCAACATGACGGAGGACCACGCCAGCCCCAACATGACGGAGGACCACGCCAGCCCCAACATGACGGAGGACCACGCCAGCCCCAACATGACGGAGGACCACGCCAGCCCCAACATGACGGAGGACCACGCCAGCCCCAACATGACGGAGGACCACGCCAGCCCCAACATGACGGAGGACCACGCCAGCCCCAACATGACGGAGGACCACGCCAGCCCCAACATGACGGAGGACCACGCCAGCCCCAACATGACGGAGGACCACGCCAGCCCCAACATGACGGAGGACCACGCCAGCCCCAACATGACGGAGGACCACGCCAGCCCCAACATGACGGAGGACCACGCCAGCCCCAACATGACGGAGGACCACGCCAGCCCCAACATGACGGAGGACCACGCCAGCCCCAACATGACGGAGGACCACGCCAGCCCCAACATGACGGAGGACCACGCCAGCCCCAACATGACGGAGGACCACGCCAGCCCCAACATGACGGAGGACCACGCCAGCCCCAACATGACGGAGGACCACGCCAGCCCCAACATGACGGAGGACCACGCCAGCCCCAACATGACGGAGGACCACGCCAGCCCCAACATGACGGAGGACCACGCCAGCCCCAACATGACGGAGGACCACGCCAGCCCCAACATGACGGAGGACCACGCCAGCCCCAACATGACGGAGGACCACGCCAGCCCCAACATGACGGAGGACCACGCCAGCCCCAACATGACGGAGGACCACGCCAGCCCCAACATGACGGAGGACCACGCCAGCCCCAACATGACGGAGGACCACGCCAGCCCCAACATGGGCGACTACCAGAATGATGCCTTCAGCCACAGCCTCCAGAATGATGTGATGGGTTTTCAGGAAGATCGAATGGCACGTGACGACCCTATGGCTAGTCTGGTGGTTGATGTATGACATAAACCCGTTGTCTCAAAAGCTCAAATGTTCATGAAACTGTTCCTGCAATAAACATTTTAACTAAATATTTATTCCATTGTGCTGCATTTCTTTACGGTTGTGTGGGATAGGGATGCATTTTTCCTTCCACTTGATGTCTGAGGGGAAAAAAAAAAAAAAGAGCTTCTATGGTAGCCCAAAAGTGCAATGACAGTGAAACTTGTGGGAGCACCTCAAAGGTTTTGACTTGAATGTCATAGTCGGCTGCAGCAGATCAACTTATTGGAGTAGAGTTGGAGATCAGTATTTATAAGCGATCTCTGGCTCAAGTGCCATTACTCTTTGGAATGTAGTGTATGGTCTACATGGTTGCCATTTACTTTAGCAGTGATGGGGAAGCACTAATTCTTTTAAACCAGAGTCTAGAACCAATGTCAAAAGATATAGACAAATTTTTGCTCTACCCACAAATGGTTTGGTGTGGTCCAACATACATTCCCAGTATTTGTCATCTAGAGGTGAATAGATAAAATATCTGTGCAACACAGAGCCTCAGACAAACTGTTCTTTGCAAGTCTACCAGCAATTGCCACCAATTGTTTAGAGAAAGCTGCTGGTGGCATGGCCCCAGGGGTGCATGAGATCTGCACAGAATTCCTAAAGGCTCTGGATGTTGTGGGGTTGTCGTGGTTGACACTCTACATCGCATAGACATAGGGGACAGTAACTCTGGGGTGGTGGTGGTCCCCCTTTTTCAGAAGGGGGATTGGAGGGTGTTCAACTTTAGAGAGATCACACTCCTCAGCCTTCTTGGTAAGGTCTATTCAGGTGTGGTGGAAAGGAAGGTCCGTCGGGAAGTCGAATCTCAGATTCAAGAGGAGCAGTGTGGTTTCCGTCCTGGCTATGGAACAGTGGACCAGCTCTATAACCTCAGCAGCGTCCTGGAGGGTGCATGGGAATTTCCCAACCAGTCTACGTGTTTTGTGGATTTGGAGAAGGCGTTTGATCGTGTCCCTCAGGGATTCTTGTGGGAAGTGCTTCGGGAGTATTGGGTACCGAGCCTCCTGAGGCGGGCTGTTCGGTACCTGTAGACCCGTGTGAGTTTGGTCCGCATTACGGATTCGTTCCCAGTGAGGATTGCACTCGGCCGAGGCTGCCCTTTGTTACCGATTCTGTTAATAACTTTTATGGACAGAATTTGTAGGCACAGTCGAAGTGTTGAGGGGATCCGGTTTGGTGGCCTCAGCATTGCATCTCTGCTTTTTGCAGATGATGTAGTGCTGTTGGCTTCATCAAGCCATGATCACCAACTCTCGCTAGAACGGTTCGCAGCCGTGTGTGAAGCGATTGAGATGATGATCAGCACCTCCAAATCCGAGACCTTGGTCCTCAATTGGAAAAGGGTGGTGTGCTCTCTCCGGGTTGGGGATGAGATCATGCCCCAAGTGGAGGAGTTCAAGTATCCTGGGGTCTTGTTCACAAGTGAGGGCAGGAGGGAGGAGATTGACAGGCAGATTGGTGCAGTGTCTGCAGTGATGCGGACTCTGTATCGGTCCGTTGTGAACAAGGAGCTGAGCCAAGAGGCAAAGCTATCGATTTACTGGTCGATCTACGTTCCTACCGTCACCTATGGCCATGACCTGTGACCAAAAGAACAAGATCATGGATACAAGCGGCCAAAATTAGTTTCCTCCGCAGGGTGTCAGGGCTATCCCTTAGAGGTGAGAAGCTCGGTCATCCGAGATGGACTCAGTCGAGCCGCAGCTCCTCCACATTGACAGGAGCCAGATGTGCTCCGGCATCTGGTTCGGATGCCTCCTTGATGCCTCCCTGGGGAGTTGCTCCGGGCATGTCCCACCGACAGGAAGCCCCGGGGATGACCCAGGACACGCTGGATAGACTATTTCTCTCGGCTGGCCTGGGATCGCCTTGGGATCTTGCCGGAGGAGCTGGTCCAAGTGACTAGGAAGAGGGAAGTCTGGGCTTCCATCCTAAAGCCACCTTGACACTTGCACAATTTTGTGGCACGAATTGGCACGACTCGAGTCGTGTCAGTGCGCGAACGAGTCGTAAAGTGCCGTGAAGTGTGCGTAAACCCGTCATGACTGCGTACCATGTTGGGGCAAAAATTTTGAAATGTTCAAAATTTTTGTCATGGCAAAATTTCGCGACCGGGTTGTGAACTATGCGCAAACTGTTCGTGAACTCGTCGGGATGATGCGGGAAGGATGCATGCCATCCGGGTAAAATTCATAATCAAACCATATGTTTTCTACAGAGTGTGTCTTTATTAGGGGTACAGGTGAGCTATTGCCTATCCCAGTTGACTTTTGGCGAGAGGGGGTGACATACACCCTGGATTGGTCGCCAGCCAATCACAGGGCACGAACCGTACAGACACGTTTTTGTCACGAGCCACATTGTCGTTTGGTTTTCTTCAAAGGGCCATTATGATTGTGTAGCACCAAAAAATGTATGATTGCCTCATATTACATTTACTGTACACAACAAAACAACAACGAATAATGAATCTTTCGTTTTGGAATCAGAGGCCAGTTAAAACTGTTAAATATCTCATTTATTTTAAACTGGGGATTGGGAACCAAAAATAAAGCAAAAAACAAGTCGATGCACATAATTTGTTTAGGTGGGCCACATAAAGTGATGTAATGGGCCAGATCTGGCCTTGAGTTTGAAATCTGTGGCAAGGATTCAGTACTCAACCTTTTTTTCTTTTTTTTTTTCTAATCAAACACAGTATCCAAAAATTCTTAAATTTAACATTGTGTTAAATTCAAAGGTTTGTAAACTAAACATAAAATAAACACGGCACACACAGTACTCATTATAGTTTTTAAATCCATTTTGAGGTTGTCTTTTTCTTCACATTTTTTTTTGTGGCAATGTTGCACAGGAAGTACAGGTGATGCTAATTACAGCCAATGAGCACCAGCTGTGGGCACTTGTCACCTACTATAAAAGCTCATCCGTGTCATCCTCATTCAACCATTACTGAAGTCATGGCTCCTGTTTGGCTTGTTGTTGTGTTGGCTCATGCTGTTTTAATGGATATAGGTGAGGAACAAGATTTTGTAGTTTAGTAGTGATGTGCTTCTCGGGTCGAATCCCTGAAGCGTGTGCCGAGTAATGTAGATGAGTGGTTCATGAACGGCGATTCAATGCGTGTGTCGATGACGTACGTGATGACGTTTGAAGCCCCGCGAAGCGGGTGTACCACGTGACTGATTCAGGAAATGATTCGCTAGGTTTGAGTGTAGTTCGAAATAAAAGCGGCAAAGAAACGCTATGGATTCCCCTTCACTTTTTGTGTTTTCGGGTCCCTTACTGCGGTACTTCTTTGCATTTTGCATTCGATTTGACCGACGACGACGAGCTTCTTTTTTTGCGATGGAGTTCAAGGAACCAGCAAGAAAGAGAAGAAAATATCCCCAGAGTTGAAAATCCCCTTCAGTACTGGGAATCACAGAAATATGCGCTTCCAAGTTTATACAAACTTGCTGTCTCATATCTATGCACCCCTGCTTCATCAGTACCATGTGAAAGAGTTTTTTCAAAAGCAGGTGAAATTCTATGCACAAAAAGAAACCGCCTGAGTCCAAAAACTTTGGAAAAAATATTGTTTTTAAATAAAAATGAATAAGCACTTTATTTTACCTCATTTTTTCACATTTTCACTTGTTGCATAAGCACAAACATAGACAAAGTAACACAGAACAATTCATGTTAAAACACTCTTCAAATATATATTCTTTTGTATTTAGAACATGATTTACACCCCACCATTTTATTGCATGCACCAAGCATGTTATACATTTTCTGTCCACATGATGGCGTAGTCGAGGAAATGAATCATCTTGAAGCCCCTACGTGTGTGTGAAGCATTTCACTGCAGGGCTTCATTGCTTTACGGGGCTTCATTTTGCCATCACTATAGTTTAGTTTTCATTTCAGTGGGGTTTGTGTTTGGAAATGAGTTTGTGTGTCTGCAGGCTTTTGTTTTCCACCTGGACCAGCTGAATCTGATGCAGGCCTTCAAAAAGGTGAG
The DNA here is from genome assembly GCF_051991245.1 of Festucalex cinctus. Classification (NCBI taxonomy): domain Eukaryota; kingdom Metazoa; phylum Chordata; class Actinopteri; order Syngnathiformes; family Syngnathidae; genus Festucalex; species Festucalex cinctus. The sequence goes on along the minus strand of NC_135427.1, from coordinate 19,155,023 downwards.
CTAGCTGACAATGTTATGTATGAAATAAGTGTTTTAACTTTTTGTTTAAAACAGGTGTGTCTTCTGATGTTTCGCTGAAGCGGTTTTATGACCTTCTCAAATCTTTGGACTCTGCATTGATGCACCAAGGTGAGGAAAAATAGGGTGACTTGAATTCTGTTGAGTGATTGTTCAGGTTAAGAAAAATATCACTGCAAAGACCGCCTTATATCCTTGAAGTTAATTTTCATGCTTGGCACTTGATAAAGTGGTATCCTTTTCACCAACAGATGCCAGCGGCAACATGACCGAGGACCACGCCAGCGGCAACATGACGGAGGACCACGCCAGCCCCAACATGACCGAGGACCACGCCAGCCCCAACATGACCGAGGACCACGCCAGCCCCAACATGACCGAGGACCACGCCATCCCCAACATGACCGAGGACCACGCCAGCGGCAACATGACCGAGGACCACGCCAGCGGCAACATGACCGAGGACCACGCCAGCGGCAACATGACCGAGGACCACGCCAGCGGCAACATGACCGAGGACCACGCCAGCGGCAACATGACCGAGGACCACGCCAGCCCCAACATGACCGAGGACCACACCAGCCCCAACATGACCGAGGACCACGCCAGCCCCAACATGACCGAGGACCACGCCAGCCCCAACATGACCGAGGACCACGCCAGCCCCAACATGACCGAGGACCACGCCAGCCCCAACATGACCGAGGACCACGCCAGCCCCAACATGACCGAGGACCACGCCAGCCCCAACATGACCGAGGACCACGCCAGCCCCAACATGACCGAGGACCACGCCAGCCCCAACATGAGTCATCTGGCAAGTGACATGGGCGCCTACCAGAATGATGACGACCCTATGGCCAGTCTGGTGGTTGATGTATGACGTATCCTGTTGTCTCCAAAGCCATTGAAGAGCTCAAATGTTCATGAAACTGTTGCTGAAATAAACTTTTTAAGTCAAGATTTGTTCCATTGTGCTGCTTTTCTTTATGGCTGTGTGGGATAGGGATGCATTTTTCCTTCCACCTGGTGTCTCAGAATTCAATCGAAAGCCGTCATGACCCTGAGCTATGGTAGCCCATAAGTGCAATGACTGTGAAACCTGTGGGAGCAGCTCCAAGGTTTGACGTGGATGTCACATAGTGGGCCGCAATTGATCAGCTTATCGGAATTGAGTTGGAGACCAGTGTTATCAGCGCTCTTGCTAAAGTGGTGTTACTCCTGCTCTTCACTGCCATTTTAATAGACCAGGGAGGTCAACAATCTGAAGGTCCTGAAATACAATGTAGTTGTGGGGGTGGGGGGCCCTTTTTGTGCAAATGGAATGGTAAATAGACCAATTTGTAACCCAAGGGCCTGAGAATGAATAATGACAGTTGTCATTACAAGAAGGCAAAAGGGTATTTCTCACAGGCAAGGGACAATTCCAAACATCTGGGCATTTCTGATATTTCCACAGTGCAATTAAAAATGCTTCAAGCACGAGGACGTATTGGACTGCTTTTGAAAGTGATTAGTGACTACTCGCTAGTGGCGAGCAGTGAGGTTTTCAAGTGGGTATGCTGGAGTGTCATATATGCGAGGGCGTGAGTGGAAAGCTTTTGGGGTATTTTTAATTTCAGTATTAAATATTTTATACCACTGTGTAGGTAAAAAATTAAAGATACGCACCCACTCTAATGTAACCATCTCCATGGTGAGTGAAATGACAAAAATCACAATTTGCCAATTCATTGGAATTTACAGTATTCGGGACGTAATTCTTCCCCGTTTTCGTGATGATTACTGCAGTAGGATGACCACTTGAAATTATATTTTCGCTGGAGCATTCCGGGAGCGGGCCAGAGGACCGCAGAGTACGGCCCAGAACGCTGGAGCCTCCTTATCTCTGGGACGCAAAGGCACTGACTGATAGCCAAGTAAGCTAATTATGCGCATGTGCATTGTCAGGCATGCAGCTTGACTGCCAGCCTTTTTGCCATTCAAAAGCGCACGTGCAGAAACAACCTCTCGGAACTAACACAACTTTATTTCTCATTGCGCATGTGCGAAAGCTGTTGACCTTCCGGTTTACAAAGCCGAGCTTCCTCTCACAAGACACCTGTTTATTGCGATGGTTCGTGCATTCCAACTATCCGCTGTCGGCTTTCCACTTCTCCGCAAGAAAAACAGGACAAATTACACTGGAATTTAAGACCAAAGCAGTAGAACTAAGGTGTTGTATCACTATAATTATTTCAATGATTTTCTTGAAGGGCTTGGGCGTGCACTGCATTAATAGATTGTGGGTACAACTGTGGGTACAGATTAGTAAAACTGTGGGTACAGATTGCTAAACTGTCACACGCAATCACACACACACACACACACAATATTAATCATGCAGCTTTTCTAAGATTGCGTCAAGATTGACCTGTCCTCAGTAAAGGGTTTATTTAAAAAAAAAAAAAAAAAAAACTTTTCAAAGGGCATTTTAGGCAGAGGGGCAAGTGTTTCAGCACCACTAGGGGTCTACCTGTACACGCCTATGTCAGGAGGCTCGGTACCCAATACTCCCGAAGCGCTTCCCACAAGAACCCCTGAGGGACACGATCGAATGCCTTCTTCAAATCCACATGTAGACTGGTTGGGAAACTCCCATGCACCCTCGAGGACGCTGCTGAGGGTGTAGAGCTGGTCCACTGTTCCATAGCCAGGACGGAAACCACACTGCTCCTCTTGAATCTGAGATTCGACTTCCCGATGGACCCTCCTTTCCACCACCCCTGAATAGACCTTACCAAGAAGGCTGAGGAGTGTGATCTCTCTATAGTCGAACACCCTCCGATCCCCTTCTTAAAAAGGGGGACCACCACCACCCCTGATGTCCATGAGATGTAGAGGCGTGCCAACCACGACAGCCCCACAACATACAGCCTTAAGTCCGTGCAGATGTCATCCACCCCTGGGGCCATGCCACCAGCAGCTTTCTCTAAATAATTGGTAGCAATTGCTGGCAGACTTGCAAAGTACAGTTTGTCTGAGGCTCTGTGTTGCACTGACCGATATTTTATTAGTTCACCTTCAGATGGCATTAAATAAAGGTAATGTGTTTGACCACACCAAACCATTTGTGGGCAGAACAAAAATTTGACCCTATCTTTTGACTTTGGTTCTAGTCTGGTTTAAAGACACTTGGTGCTGCCCCATCACCTCTCTAAAAATAAATGGCAACCATGTGGACAGAGAAGACTACATTCCATTTCAGGGCCTTCGGATTGTTGACCTCTCCTGGGCTGTTAAAACTGTTGTGAACAAGAGCAGGAGTAACAGCACTTGATGAGCAAGAGAGTGCTTATAAAGGCTGATCTCCAACTCTACTCCAATAAGCTGATCTGTTGCAGCTCTGTATGACATCCGAGTGAAAACCTTTGAGGTGCTTCCACAGGTTTCAATGTCATTGCACTTTTTGGCTACCATAAGAGCTTTCTATTGATTTTCTCAGACATCAGGTGGAAGGAAAAACACATCCCTATCCCACACAGCCATAAAGAAAAGTAGCACAATGGAACAAATTTGAGTTAAAAAGTTTATTACAGGAACAGTTTCATGAACATTTGAGACAACAGGATACGTCATACATCAACCACCAGACTAGCCATAGGGTCGTCACGTGCCATTTGATCTTCCTGAAAACCCATCACATCATCCTGGAGGCTGTGGCTGAAGGCATCATTCTGGTAGTCACCCATGTTGGGGCTGGCGTGGTCCTCCGTCATGTTGGGGCTGGCGTGGTCCTCCGTCATGTTGGGGCTGGCGTGGTCCTCCGTCATGTTGGGGCTGGCGTGGTCCTCCGTCATGTTGGGGCTGGCGTGGTCCTCCGTCATGTTGGGGCTGGCGTGGTCCTCCGTCATGTTGGGGCTGGCGTGGTCCTCCGTCATGTTGGGGCTGGCGTGGTCCTCCGTCATGTTGGGGCTGGCGTGGTCCTCCGTCATGTTGGGGCTGGCGTGGTCCTCCGTCATGTTGGGGCTGGCGTGGTCCTCCGTCATGTTGGGGCTGGCGTGGTCCTCCGTCATGTTGGGGCTGGCGTGGTCCTCCGTCATGTTGGGGCTGGCGTGGTCCTCCGTCATGTTGGGGCTGGCGTGGTCCTCCGTCATGTTGGGGCTGGCGTGGTCCTCCGTCATGTTGGGGCTGGCGTGGTCCTCCGTCATGTTGGGGCTGGCGTGGTCCTCCGTCATGTTGGGGCTGGCGTGGTCCTCCGTCATGTTGGGGCTGGCGTGGTCCTCCGTCATGTTGGGGCTGGCGTGGTCCTCCGTCATGTTGGGGCTGGCGTGGTCCTCCGTCATGTTGGGGCTGGCGTGGTCCTCCGTCATGTTGGGGCTGGCGTGGTCCTCCGTCATGTTGCCGCTGGCGTGGTCCTCCGTCATGTTGCCGCTGGCGTGGTCCTCCGTCATGTTGCCGCTGGCGTGGTCCTCCGTCATGTTGCCGCTGGCGTGGTCCTCCGTCATGTTGCCGCTGGCGTGGTCCTCCGTCATGTTGCCGCTGGCGTGGTCCTCCGTCATGTTGCCGCTGGCGTGGTCCTCCGTCATGTTGCCGCTGGCGTGGTCCTCCGTCATGTTGCCGCTGGCGTGGTCCTCCGTCATGTTGCCGCTGGCGTGGTCCTCCGTCATGTTGCCGCTGGCGTGGTCCTCCGTCATGTTGCCGCTGGCGTGGTCCTCCGTCATGTTGCCGCTGGCGTGGTCCTCCGTCATGTTGCCGCTGGCGTCTGTTGGTGAAAAGGATACCACTTTATCAAGTGCCAAGCATGAAAATTAACTTAAATGATATAAGGCGGTCTTTCCAGTAATATTTTTCTGAACCTTAAATCACTCAACAGAACTGAAGTCACCCTTTTTCCTCACCTTGTTGCATCAACGCAGAGTCCAAAGATTTGAGAAGGTCATAAAACCGCTTCAGCGGAACATCAGGAGACGCACCTGTTTTAAACAAAACAAGTTAACACCAAACACTTATTTCATGAATAACATTGTCACTTAGCTCACCTTTTTGAAGGCCTGCATCAGATTCAGCTGGTCCAGGTGGAAAACAAAAGCCTGCCGACACACAAACTTATTTCCATACACAAACCACACTGAAATGAAAACTAAACAACAAAATCTTATTGCTCACCTATATCCATTAAAACAGCATGAGCCAGCACAACAACAAGCCAAACAGGAGCCATGACTTCAGTAATGGTTGAATGAGGAAGACACGGATGAGCTTTTATAGTAGGTGACAAGTGCCCACAGCTGGTGCTGATTGGCTGTAATGAGCATCACCTGTACTACCTGTGCAACATTGCTGCAACAAAAAATGGGAAGAAAAAGTCAACCTCAATATGGATTTAAAAACTATCATGAGTACTGTGTGTGCCGTGTTTATTTTATGTTTAGTTTACAAACCTTTGGATTTAAGACAATGTTAAATTTAATAATTTTTGGATCCTGCGTTTGATTTAAAAAAAAAAAAAAAAGGGCCGGGGTACTGAATCCTTGCCACAGGTTTAAAACTCAAGGCCAGATCTGGCCCATCACATCACTTTGTGTGGCCCACCTAAGCAAATTTTGTGCATTTACTTGTGTTTGTTGATTTATTTTTGGTTCCCAATCCCCGGTTTAAAATAAATGAGAAATTTAACACCAACAGTTTTTACTGGCCTCTGATTCCAAAACTAAAGATTCATTATTCGTTGTTGTTTTGTTGTGTACAGTAAATGATTGCTACACAATCATAATGGCCCTTTGAAGAAAACCAAACAACAATGTGGCTCGTGACAAAAACGCGTCTATACTGTTTGTGACTGTGATTGGCCGGCGACCAATCCAGGGTGTATCTCACCGCCGCTCGCCAAATGTCAACTGGGATAGGCAATAGCTCTCCTGTATCCATATTAAAGACACACTCTGTAGAAAACAGATGGTTTGATTATGAATTTTACATGTTCCACTGCCATTTTTCTGCTATGTTTAACTGAAGGAGAAGAACTCCGCCAACAGTTAGCCTCTGATGGTGCTTGCAGATAGCGTCAGACCCAATGAGTCGACTGCCGCTTACTGTCCACATCTGGGGCTTGCAAGTGGTCGTTTCTGAGTCCCGCGATTCGGGCTCATGCTAGCTTTTGCCAGCTTCTCCCGCTAGCCACCTTTGGTAGCTGCTCCAGCTAGTTCTTGCTAGCCACTCTTGCTCGCCGCCTATGCTAGCTCCTGTTTACCGGGTTGCTCACTCTATCCATATATCCATCAATCTATCCATCCATTCATCGACACTACCAATTATCTAGGGTCGGCTCGCTGGAGCGGCATCTTTAGGAGGGAAACCCAGACTTCCCTCTCCCTGGCCACTTCGACCAGCTCCTCCGGTGGAACCCAGGCCAGCTGAGAGACATAGTCTCTCCAGCGTGTCCTGGGTCATCCCCGGGGCCTCGCGCCGGTGGGACATGCCCAGAACATCTCTCCAGGGAAGCGTCAAGGCATCCGAACCAGATGCCTGAGTCACCTCATCTTGCTCCTCTCAACGTAGAGGAGCTGCGGCTCTACTCTGAGCCTCTCTCGGATGACCGAGCTTCTCACCTCTAAGGGGGAGCCCTGACACCCTGTAGAGGAAACTAGCTTTGGCCGCTTGTATCCAGGATCTTGTTCTTTCGGTCACAGCTCATGACCATAAGTGATGGTAGAAAAGATCGACCGGTAAATCGAAAGCTTTGCCTTTCTGCTCAGCTCCTTGTTCACCACAACGGACCGATACAGAGTCCACATCACTGCAGACGCTGCACTGAGCCACCTGTCGATCTTCCGCTCCCTCCTGCCCTCACTTGTGAACAAGACCCAAAGATACTCCTCCACTTAGGGCATGATCTCATCCCCAACCCGGACAGAGCACACCACCCTTTTTCAACTGAGGACCATGGTCTCAGATGGACATGCTGATCCTCATCCCAACCGCATCACACTCGGCTACAAACCATTCTAGTGAGAGTTGGTGATCGTGGCTTGATGAAGCCAACAGCACTACATCATCTGCAAAAAGCAGAGATGCAATGCTGAGGCCACCAAACCGGATCCCCTCAACACTTCGACTGTGCCTACAAATTCTGTCCATAAATGTTATTAACAGAATCGGTGACAAAGGGCAGCCTTGGCGGAGTCCAATCCTCACTGGCAACTAATCCGAGTTGCGGACCAAACTCTCACACGGGTCTACAGGGACCGAACAGCCCGCATCCGAAGGCTCGGTACCCAATACTCCCGAAGCACTTCCCACAAGAATCCCTGAGGGACACGATCAAACGCCTTCTCCAAGTCCACAAAACACATGTAGACTGGTTGGGAAACTCCCATGCACCCTCGAGGACTCTGCCGAGGGTGTAGAGCTGGTCCACTGTTCTACGGCCGGGGTAAAAATCACACTTCTCTTCCTGAATTAGAGATTCGACGGACCCTACTCTCCACCACCCCTGAATAGACCTTACACCAGGAATGCTGAGGAGTGTGATCTCTCTATAGTTGAACACCCTGCGGTCCCCTTTCTTAAAAAGGAGGACCGCCACCCTGGTCTGCAAATCCAGAGGCACTGTCCCCGGTGTCTATGCGATGTTGTAGAGGCGTGTCAACCACGACAGCCCCACAACATCCAGAGTCTTTAGGAACTCCGTGCGGATCTCATCCACCCCTGGGGCCATGCCACCAGCAGCTTTCTCTCCAAATAATTGGTAGCAATTTGCTGGTAGACTAGCAAAGTATGGTTTGTCTGAGGCGCTGTTGTGCGCATAAAGATTCTATTCTATTATTTCACCTCTAGATGGCACTAAATATTAGGAATGTATGTTGTCAGACTACACCAAACCATCTGTGAGTAGAACAAAAAATTTGACCGTGTATATCTTTTCTGACATTGGTTCTCGACTCTGGTTTAAGCGAGAATTAGAGCTGCCCCATCACTGGTCTCAAATAAATGGCAACCATGTGAACAGAGTACACTACATTCCATTTCAGGGCCTTCGGATTGTTGACCTCTCCTGGTCTATTAAAACAGTTGTGAAGAAGAGCAGGAGTAACAGCACTTGATGAGCAAGAGAGCGCTTATAAACACTGGTCTCCAACTCAACTCCGATAAGCTGATCGATTGCGGCCCCACTATGTAACATTCAAGAGAGCCTTTGAGCTGCTACCACAGGTTTCATTGTCATTACTTATGGGCTACCATAGCTCAGGCTCATGACAGCTTTCTATTGAATTCTGAGACACCAGGTGGAAGGAAAAATGCATTTTTAGGTGCTTCTTGAATATTTTTCTGACAACTTTTCCTTTTATTTCCATTTGAGAAGTTTATAAGCTTGTCAAAATATTGGGTCATTGCTTTTTCAATGTCTATGGATAACAATGCAACAATGGAAAAGACATAACATAAAAAGACATTATCAAGGTCGATGCAACAGATTTGGAGACACAAAATATTCCATCCACATACATGTCTTTATTAAACCACCTCAGACCCATAAATGGTTGCAGTGGACATGACGTTTGCGTGTCTAAACCAATAAAATGCATAATTTGGATGATGTCAACACTTCTGGTTCATGATTGGATCTTACATTTCCATGCAATCACAATCGTAAGTTTATTTGCATGATGTTCACGTTAAAAACGTTGCATATATTTATGACGGCCCTCTGAACGAAACCCAAACTACTAGTGACTCGTGACAAAAATGCATCTACAGGACTGTCTCAGAAAATTAGAAAAAATGTTGTTTTAATATTGCTGATTATGGCTTTTTTTTTTATTATTATTATTTTTTTACTTGGTCTGAGGAAATATTCTAATATTTTGAGATAGGATATCTGAGTTTTCTTAAGCTGTAAACCATAATCAGCAATATTAAAAATAATAAAAGTCTTGCAATATTTCAGTTGATTTGTAATGAATCCAGAATGTATGGCATTTTTGCTTATTTAATTGCATTACAGAAAATAATGGCCTTTATCACAATATTCTAATTTTCGGAGACAGTCCTGTATACTGTTTGCATCCTGCGATTGGCTGGCGACCAGTCCAAGGTATACCTCACTGGCACTCGCCAAAAGTCAAATGGGATAAGCTTACAGCTCTCCTGTATCCCTAATAAAGAAACAATGAATTATCAACTTTTTCTTTTACTGTTTTCTTACACGTCCATCCTTTTTTTCCCCTATGAACACAAGAAATGTTTTAACATTGATCACAATATGTCAAAATTACATTTGTAATGTCTAGGTTTTTGTTTTATCAACACCCCCTCCCGCCCTTCATTATTCAGTTAATTTACATTTTGTGTGTGCATTCAAAAGTGTTGTTTGTAATCACTGTACCACAATTGTTGGAGTATTTTGTACTGGAAGGTATGTCATAGAATAGAGCAATTCTGCTAGTTTTTCTCCCCAATCAAATCTGTACGCATTTATTTTCAGCTTTATATAATCCGGATGTATTCAATCCGCATGCAGAGAAAAAAATATCCTGACAGATATATTTATTGGTACAGTATATCATATCAATCATGATGTAGCATTTTTATTAGTATATTTCTCATTCGTCTAACCCCGGGTTTTCACCGGTTGCGGTTGCGGTGCGGTTGCGGTGCGGTGCGGCGCCGCAAGCAATTAGATTCCATTCATTCGAATGGTGCAGTCTACACCGCTTGCGGGTGCGTTGCGTGTTGACTGCGGAAGGCCTGCGGCGTGCCGCAAGCCTTCCGCAAGGATAGACCTATTTTCTATTTTTGCCGGACGCCGCATGCGGTAGGCCTCCGGCAAATGGCAAGCTAGCACAAAACACATCGAGCGGGACAGGAAGACCGACGCAGTTTCAAAATAAATTTCCGGTTACCTTTCAGAATAAAACACTCGCCAGCTCGTATTTCGCAAGCTTATCAGCAGAACGTGACGTGGGCGTCGCCGGGCCATGTGCTCATTCACGGTTTAGACACCAGCGAACATGGACGCGGAGAGGTTTAATTAATTGGAGGTGGAAAACCACAAAATAATATATGACACGGCACATCCTTTTTATAAGGACTGTAATGTATTGTGAGTTTGATGTTCGCGATTGCTTGTTGTGCCCGTCTCGCTTGCCGTACTGAGCGGCAGCCGGACGCGGAAGACAGAAATAAAGAGTGGCGCTCGCCTTGAGCACGCACTGACCCGACTCTCGTTATTAATATACTTTACAAGGACAACCAAAAAAAAGATGCTGCATGGAATCTCATCGCAGAAGAAGCACAGACTTTCTGTATGTTTGTCGTTGTGAAATGCCACATGATCGCGCGCGCACGGTCCCGCGAGACACGTTGGGAAGTGGGCGGCGACGGAGCTGCCGGACCGCAGCTGTGCGGAGCCGGTGTGGATTGACAAAAAAATTGACCCGTCCGGAGCACGCAGTCAAGACGCACCGCACCGCAACCGCACCGCAACCGCAGTCAGTGAAAACCCGGGGTAACAAGAACAAAACACATTCCAAAAGACAGAAGTGACATTTATCGGCATTTGAACATGTACAAAATCTCACAAGTCACAATTTGGCAAATGTCATATTTTTTTTTCCACAAATCTATACTTTTGGGCAGTCCAAACAAATTATTGACCTCAAGTGTTGAAAATGGCTTCCTCTCTTTGAGGATGTAATGTTAATGGATGAACAAACATACCGGGTTTTTTTTCTTGGGTATGCTGAAAAGTGATTTTTTTTTAATTTATTTTTTTTAAACAATGTTTTGTCCCGACATCAGAGATATGCTAGTTATCATATTAGCCGATTTGAAATGTTTGTCACGTCTGATCATCAGTATATGCCGTAAGTTTGCTCCTTTCCATCCCTGTATCTGTCCAGGTAACGTAGGGGCTGTCCGTGGGGGAATTTCACTTGTGGTGGATGGTACACTGGAGGACGGATGAATTCAAACACTGGCTCCCTCATATCTGCAGGTGAATTCATTCATATTCATCATCTCTTATAAATTCACAAGACTTGTTTTGGATGCCACTGTTACTCACTGAGGGTGTTGTGAAAGGTGCTGGTGACAGATTCATCCCATTGGCACTGGAAGAACGCCAGACCTGTTGGCATCATGCTGTCTTGGTGCTTTCTGTAGAAATCCACTGTTTTGAACGTACGCTCTGCCAATGAATGACTAGAAAAAAAGAAGCAACGATTGTTTAAAAAATTCTGAGATGTCATTTTTTCAGCATGGTGATGCAAAGCCTGTTACTCACCACGGCGAGGGCCTCAAATCTTCCTGGAAGTTTATGGGCCCCTCTTGCTGGAACAGGACGTAAATGTAGCGGTGGATGCCTGTTCCTCTTGCGGGAAATGGAGGTAGATAGTGACAGAGTTCTTCTCCAGCCTGAACCGCTCCACCTGGTATGTTCCCACTGACGAAACACAAGTCGTTTAATGTCACACAACAGCATTTACAATGCTATACTTTTCTAGTATTAATGGGGAAAATTGGAGTGAAAAAAAATCACGGAAAAACAACTGCGAAGGAAAAATCAAAATTATGAGAAGATAGATTTTTTTTTTTCTATCAATTGAATATTTGAAACCTGCACGAGCCGAACTGCGAATATGCAGTGTAGTTTTACAATGTAATATCACCATTCACCACTAGATGGCAGACAAACAAGCTGTGCTTACACTGTCTTGTTCTACAACGCGAGTAGGCCAAATATTTTTTCGTGGATTCAGAATGACATGCAGGACAATCATACGGTAACTCAATAATACTATAATTTTGAGTGAGTTTGTTTTTATGAATAATAATGCACAAAATGAGTTATTGCACAAAATACTGGTTTCTTGTTCAACAGTTTTGTGCCGTCCTTGAAATGTAGGATAAACAGGAGGGAAATGTAAGAATAGTTGTAAATAAGTTATCATACACTTGCTGCAATGAAGAACTGCTTCTGCTTGCAATGAAGAATGCTTTGCTTGGCACTCAAATTCACATAACCTAGCCATATATGTTATCTTATCATATATTTGCTGCAATGAAGAACTGCTTCTGCTTGCAATGAAGAATGATTTTCTCTGTTCCCACTCACATTCACATAGCCTGGCTATTTGAAGATGGCTCAAAAAGCTGAACAACCACAAAATCTAACCCAGCAGAATGGTTCGAGCCAGTCTGCTGATATCCTCTGTTTGCTGTTAAGAAATGATTGCAAACTTGACCACACATGTACTCAGCAATCTTCTACTCACATGCACAACACATAGACAAACAAGTACTACAACTATGCCTTGCATTTGCATTTTTAGGGTTGGAACACCACAAGGGGCGTGGCAAACAAAATAAATAGAGAGGGTGAGGAGAGGAATCCTCAGAGAGTGCAGGAGTGAATTGTATCAGTCAGTTCCTCTCCTCTCTTCGCGAGCCCTAAACTGAGTGGCTTCTCTCCTTTTTGTGTCATGTTTAATCGATGTCAAAGAGGTAACCCTGACAGTTATTTTTATGCAAGAAATCCTTTTGCACTGAGAAAAAAAAAATACTGCTCTGTGATGCAAGTACATATGGGTTGTAAAATTAAAAACAACAGTGATTCAGTGTGAATGACTTACACAAGCCAGTGCACGTATTCGGCTTCATTATCGAGAAGATGTTCATCTATAATACAGAGAAATATGTTTAATATTCAACAATTGTAGATCCATATTGTATTGAAATAGGCATCCTGACCTGGGGAGGTGAGCAGGAGGGTCCAAAGGGAGCCTTCATCTGCATTAAAGCTGACCACAGGAGCAGATGCTGTCTGGTTGAGTAAATAATGAACACATAAAAAAAAAATGGAGATTCAAGAAACCAGTGTTGTACTGTTCATACTTCTGTTGGTGTGAGTTCATTCCCATAATGTACGTGAGCACTCGTTCCTTGGCTATAGCAGATCCGCAGTGGGATTTGAGGCAGGAAATACGCCATGGGGAAAAGATCCCTGAAGACCCCGTAGTGGTCTGCCAGTCTTCTTATATGAAATGGACCAACGGTCTTCTCCCACACTTCCTGAACTTGATCCAAAGATATCTTAACTGAGGTAGAAAAAGACAAAATGAAACCCACTTAGGTTAGAAGTGGGGTGTACCCTGGGATGGTTGCCAGCCAATCACAGGTCACATTCAGACAAACATCCACATTCACGCATCTTGATTGAACCTACATGTGCGTAAACGACAGGCTCTCTCCAGTTCGACATTCTTCTTGTTGTCCTTCATTATCTGCCTCCTCTCCCTCAGTTGATTGGTTCTGGAAGGTCGATCACAAGACAGTCCGATGTTGACCCGCTCAGCACCTGTCAAAACACAAATCTGTCTAAGTCAATGTCTGAATCATTAATCTATCCCCATAATATCCTTGATTATGTCTCACCATGTTCAGGATCTTCTTTCTCCATATATTGTTGGTAGGTCTTCCACCAGACCTGTTTTTTCTTCTCCTCTTCAGCCCTTCGGAAGTAACGGGTGTAGCTGCGATATTTCTCAATTTTGTCAATGTTTTCCACATCAATGTCTTCATTCGGCATCGGGCCCAAAGGAGGACGCCGGCGACAGAGGAATGCTGTTATGTGGAAACACACAAATACTGTAGTTAACTTAGTACTATTAAGTATTTGAAGAGTAAATTTAGTGAAATTAAATTGCTCTTTTAATTGACTGTTGTAAATCACTGTAATTCACCTTGCTTTCCAACATAATAATAAACATAATACTATTTAATCAAAAAAAAAAATTATTGCTAAATTCGGAGGCGATTCGCGTCACAGTGCAAGCCAGGCTAGGTTTGGGCGCCGGGCGCCATCTAGTGGCAAGACACGGTACCAGCAAATCAAAGGCCCATACGCGACGCATCTTTAGCAGTGTGATGGTGGCGGTCACTTCCTAATATGGTTTAAGATCTCTTATGAAAATACTGCATTTTGTGTTGCACTATGAGTATTGTTAAGTGATGCTGCAACTGGTCTGTATATTGCATTGTGAGATCTTTATTATTAAATTACTTTGTTTTGAAGACGTCTTTCTTTGTATAGAACAATTTCCGAAAATTTGAAGATTCTAGTTTGAAGATTCTAATTTCGAGTCTGACTCATGCTTATGTTTTAAGCTAAATTAGACTTTAATTGCCTTGTATTTTCTGCAATGTTCTAACTTGATGAAGTGCATGCCGTGCTTGCCAGCAGTGAATTTAGTAGTGCGTTAAATGTGAAACAAAAAACGTTCACATTTTAGTTTATTTTATTTTTTGGTATTGTTAAAATGATGACTGGTTAGAGGGAGTTAATTTCTGCTTGGGACCCCTCCTGAGGCTTGTAGGCAACATTAATATTGATTTGGGGTTCATTTCCTTGACATTTCGTTTTATTATCTTAGCCTCCAACTACTGTATCTGTTTAATTGAGGCGATTAAATTTCGCGAGTGATTTTATGAAGATGAGTTTACAACAAAGAACGAGCCACTGTGTCAGCAGTATATGACCCCATGCAGCATGAATAACATTAAAAAAAATCATACGAACTAATCACATATTAACTAAATAGTATTTGTACCTGTTGTGATAAACGTCTTCGCATTGTTGACCCTTAAATCAAAATAATTTCTGAGCACACTAGAAGACACTGTGCGCAGCGCCATCTTGGGTGGAACATAAACCTATGGTGGCCGATGAGATAAGAGTTCAATTTCACTCATTTTGATTTAGATAAACTGTTCCTAACAGACAACATTTAAACGGCACATTACGACAATACCTATTAGACTATTATTAATACTACTAATAATATGAATACACATATACATACGAATGCACATCTTTATTTAAATCATGACAGTGTGGCACAATAGTAAACATAATTTAAGTTAGCGGTACTACTTGCCATTTTCCTGATAACACATGAAGGCATCATCGTGTCGTCACTCGGAAATTGTCAGCTGACGCTGTCATCAGTTTTGATGCGCTGTGAATTTCGCGAGAGATGGTAATGCGGATAAATGGGTAAATAAATGGATAAATAAATCCAATGGGGATAAATTGTAGTATCTTGTTTTTTGCTATGTTTCAGTATGGGTGTTTTGTTCTGAAACGCTCCGGCGATTGCTAACGTTAGCTTCTGTTTGCTAACTGCGCTTGTGTGGTTAGGAACTGTTTTTGTTGTCGACCCATCAGATAACCGCATGAGCGATTTAGAAAGTGCGACCAGGTATTTATGCAGATTTTAATTGTTTTGATAAATTCTTACCACATGCACTACAGGTAAGGTAACACCTAGCATCCACGACCAACCTCTTGTTTGTTATTGTCACATGTTCATCATCATGACCATTGTTGTTGTTTTTCCAGCGATGGATTATCAGAGCTCAAACCTGATCTGTGCCATATGTCTTGAGCGATTTCATATTCCGGTCACCATCCAATGTGGCCACTCGTTCTGTGAGAAGTGCATCACTACCCATTGGGACACGAAAAGCTTGTCTGACATTGGACCTGACTGTCCCATCTGCAATGAGAAGTTTGTCACCAGGCCCACTGTCAAGCGTAATGTGTCCTTGTCGCTCCTGACTGAAGCTGCGAACAGCAACACCGGGCCGTCTTGCAAAGACTGCGGGAAGGAGGAAGGTGGATCCGTGCTTTGTGATCAGCATCATAAGCCTTTAGTTTATTACTGCAAGCAGGATCAAATGTCTGTGTGCTGCGAATGTGCCATCAGGCAGTGCAAGAACCATAAGAAGGACTTGTTGGAGACGGAAAAGAAAAACCAAAAGGTTCACAATACAAATAAGTTATTTGCTGTAATGTAACATTTTCAAATATTGTTACTTTTATCTTGGTTTGTTGTGTTTTTTTTGTTGTTGTTTTTTTTTTTACACAGCGGTTACTAGAGAAGAAGAATGAAGAAGTGACGAAGCTGATTGATGAAACCAATCAAAGTATTAACAACCTAACTGAAAATATTAACCAAGCTAAGGTAATGGTTTACTTTCATCGTCAGTTGCTTCATAGCAACCTCCCTACATCGTGTTATTTTTTTTATATTCAGGAGACAATGCAGCAGACATCCAATCGGGTCACAGCCAAGTTTTCCGCCATGATCAAAATATTAACCGAGCGGCAGGAGACCACCGAGCGCTTCATGGAGCAGCAGAAAGAGGCGGCCATCTCTGAGGCGACGGCGCGTCTCTCTGACCTTGAGGAGAGCGTCCAGGAGCTGAGAGCGAGCCAGGCCAAGATAGCGGCGCTACACAACCTCTCCGATACAGAGCTCATCAAGGTTTGGAACCAACTCCATTTTACGCTCCCGTTTGGCCCGTTGGAATGTCGTTTTACTGCATTGTTTTGTCTGTTGTTTGTCACAGGCAGGACTCTTATGACTAAAATGTGTCACCACACGGTCACCTGTTTGCCCGTAATTGACATACACGACTAGAACAGGGGTAGCAGGTAGTAGATTTTATATTATAATATAATAATATTATTAATATGTTTTTTTAACCATTTATTTTTTAGATACATTATTCTTCAAATGAATTATTAGATATGATAATAAATATTTTACAATGTCAAAAGTCCAAAATTTTAAGCTGTCAAAAACACAGAAGCAAAGGGTAGATGAAAAAGTTTTTAAAAATTCCGTAAAATGTCCAAATGGTGACTATAAAATATCAAAAATGGAAGAGGAAAAGCAGAACATTGACATAAATGTCTATTAAATTTCCATAAATGTCAGAGATTGATTTTAAAAAAAAGAAAGGCAGAAAAGTACATGTTCAAAAGGTAACCATTAAATGTCCAAAAACAAAAGAAGAGAGGAAGAAAATTACCATAGAAAGTATTTGTAATTGCGAAAAAAAAAATAATAATAATTGAAAATTGATTTGGGGTGAAATGTAAGGCAGAAAAGGAACATTTTAAAAGTAACTATAAACTGTCCAAAAAACAAACAAATAAACAAAATCCAGAAAATTAGTATAAAATGTCCAAAACATTGCCAAAAATATCAGAATATTTATAGCAAAAAAAGCAGAAAAAAATCAATTAAGACATGAAATATATATTTTAAAAAAATAGAAAATTGATATGGGGGAAAATATAAGGCAGAAAATAACATTTTAAAAGTCAATATAAACTGTCCAAAAACAAAACATTTAAAAAATCCAGAAAATTACTATAACGTTTTCAAAACATTGCCAAAAATGTCAGAAAATGTATGGCAAAAAAAAGCAGAAAAATAATAGACTTAAAATGTCAAAAAAAACAAACAAAAAAAAAACATTGAATGTCCAAAAACAAAAGAACAGAGGCAGAAAATTACCATGGAATGTATTTGGAATTGCCAAAAAAAAAAAAAAAATATAGAAAATCGATTTAGCGGTGGGAAATAAAAGTCAGAAAAGAGCATTTTAAAAGTAACTATAAACTGTCTAAAAACAAAGAAATAAATCCCCAAAATGACTATAAAATGTCCATAAAACTGCCAAAAATGTCAGAAAATTGATAGCAAAAATGGCAGAAAAAAAAAATAGGCATAAAATGTCCAAAAATAAAAGTAAAAAATTTCACTGAAAGGAAGAAAAGCCTAAAAAATTATGAAAAATGAAGTATGAAAAAATACAACAACAACAAAAATCCAAAAACGTAAGACAAAAGGTAGACAAAAATGAATGTCAAAGTATTGGACGCTTCATATTTTTCTGTTATGATGCAGCCAATGTTCACATATTTTGCGTTTCCAGACAGACTATTTGGCGTAAAATGGCCCTTTTGACAATAAAGGTTGTTGACTCGAATAACTAGTACTCACGCACTTTACTTACTGAAATTGTAAAAAGTTAACAAGTCTTTTTTTGGCAAAGGAATAGAAAAAACACATTTTCAACTGTGAAGCAGACGTGCGAATCATTACATCACTGTGCTAATTAAATCTAGGAAAGTATCAAATGACCAATCTTTTAATCTCTTCCAATAGGAATCGATGCTCATAGAAGTTCCACGCCTCAAGAAAATTCCCTCAGACTTAACGCCACACCTGCAGGATCGATTAAGTGGCATCACGGAGGTCCTGACCCGGATCTCCAAGCTGGTGGTTGAGGACCTTGAAAAGGCCGTCTGCACTGTTGTGGGTCAGGACATAGAAGGTATTGTGAACCCTGAGCATTCAACTGCCCTTTTTTTCCCTCTTTTTCTTTTTATCTGTGTATTCTCGTGTTTCTCCGTCAGGCTCTCCTCAGGAGAAGCGGCCCATTCTGGCTGTAGTTCCCAGTCCAGCTGCTCCGAGCCATCCTGGTGGGAAGGAGGGCCTCAGTGCTTGTAAGTCCTCTCTTTAAAATCAATGAAAAGATTTTTTATTTTTTTTTAAGTGTTGTGAAAATTGTGAGTGCCCATATAGATTTGATTATATTTTCACCACTTCATCACACCCTATAATCATGTAATAATTTGCTGAAAATGGAACAATGCCTGAAAATACGAAAATTTGTAATAAAATTCTATAATTAACAATTTCAACACTCCAATTTTGCTATGAATGTATATAACAGTTGTAAATTCTCAAAACACAAAATGTAGAACTAGAACGTTGATACTGAACATATTATATTATCTGTTTTTATTTTATCAGGTTTTGAAAAAAAGACACACCTAAAAATGTAATGTATTAATAAAATGTCATTAAAGGGATCGATCGGCTTTTTTAACATGAATCTCAATTTGATCCTCACCTCCCGTGTGTGCGATCAGCACTGACTTACCCCTGACAGCGTTCGGTGACACCAGTTCTGGTCCGGCGTTGGACGAGAGGAAAATAGTCCAGCAAGCTGGCTGGGGTCTTGGAAATAAAGCGTTTTTCTTCTAAAAACTATTTGTTTTCAAAAGCGTGATACATTTCCATCACAATACTCTTTTCTGAATAAAGTCAGACGCCATTACTTCCAGCCACTACTTTTCTGTTTGTTCGTATCACTGCGCGGCGCCCTGTAGAACGCTAACCGACGCACTGCAGCCAGCTAGCTGATACTTCCGCCGAAAAGGCAAACAACTTCAGGCGGAAGTATCAGCTGGCAGCAGTGCGTCGGTTAGCGCTCTACAGGGCGCCGCGCAGTGATACGAACGAACAGAAAAGTAGTGGCTGGCGGTAATGGCGTCTGACTTTATTCAGAAAAGAGTATTGTGATGGAAACGTATCACGCTTTTGAAAACAAATAGTTTTTAGAGGAAAAACGCTTTCTAAAGTGGCAAATTTGCCACTTTCAAAGCTCACAAATGTACGATTTTTTTTTTCGCGCAAAATTCGCAAAAAGTCACAAAATTGCCAGTTTAAAACATCACAAATTTGCCACTTTCTAAATTTGCAAATTTATGATTTTTTTCTTGCAAGTTTGCCACTTTCTAAACTCGCAAATTTATGATTTTCTTTCTCCAAATTTACCACTTTAGAATGTTGCAAATTTGCCACTTTCTAAACTCACAAATTAACAATTTTTTTTCTCCAAATTTACCACTTTGGAAAGTTGCAAATTTGCCACCTTCTAAAGTCGCAAATTTATGATTTATTTTTTTTTCACGCAAATTTACCACTTTAGAAAGTCGCAAAATTGCAAGTTTAGAAAGTCGCAAATTTGCAACTTTCTAAAGTGGCAAATTTATGAGTTCATGTTCTCGGAAAATATTGCCCCCACCCTCCAAAAAAATATATATATTTATACGTAGCGCTAATCCGCCGTCATACCCAACTAACAAAACAATGAGTAAATAAAATCCTGTTCCCGTCTTCTTGACTCCAGACAGATGCTTTCTGACATTTGACCCCAACACAGCCAATGGCAATCTATTATTGTCACAAGAGAACCGGAGAGCCGAGCACCTGACGTCCGGTCTGCGTCCCGCGATCGAGCACGAATCTCGTTTTGATCACACCTGGCAGGTGCTGTGCAGCCAAGGCTTCAAACACGGCCAGCACTACTGGGAGCTGGAGGTGTCCAAACCTTGGGCCTACCTGGGGGTACACACCGACTTGACATATTTCAAATATTGGGCTCTGACCTATATTAATGGTATCGCGTTCTCCTCAGGTCACTTACAGCAGCATCCCCAGGAAAGAGAAAGGTCGCAGGTGCATGCTGGGTATGAACGAAGTCTCCTGGAGCCTGCAGCTGGACGAGAAGCAGACCAACGCCTGGCACAACGGCCGCAGGGAGACCCTGGTGGGACCCTCCCAGCACGGCCGTATCGGCATGCTGCTGGACTACGACGCGGGGACGCTTGCCTTCTACGGCGACGGACACGTCAGGCTGCACGCCTTCCACTGTGCCTTCACCCAGGAGGTCTTCCCCGCTTGCTGGGTGGGAGAGGGTGTCAGCATCACGCTTTGCTCCACATGAGTGCAAACAACTTGTTTTGCTTTTGATTGAAACGGACAAGTCAGATAATCAAGGTTATAGTTTTCGGATTATTCCTTCCACTATGGAGTGTTTTGTTTACACTTTTGTGTTTCCTTTGTTACAAAGTGACACAGTATTGGCTGCATGAAATTTCCTGAGTCGTGAATTTTAATTATAATTTTTTTTATTTTTAAATGTAACTTTTCAGCCTTTTTAAATGTAAGTTACGTTGCACAAGCTCATTTGACTGCTTTTTTTTTTCTTTTTTTTTTTACTTTCAGGTAGTAATGGACAAATGAAGCTTCACGTATTGGTGGGAAAAAAAAATGAAGCTTCATGAAGCTTCATGAAACACTTGCAATGTTTTACTCCTAAAGGTTAGTGCAATGGAAAGTGATTACATTTCCACTGCATCTTTAAACTTAACAGTGCCATCTAGAGGAGTCAAAAAGTATCAGAAATGCTTCATGAAGCTTCATTTATCCATAGCTTTATGAAGCACTTGTGAAATGTAAGCCGCGTTGCACAAGCTCATTTGACTGCTTTTTTTTTTTTTTTTTTTTACTTTCAGGTAGTAATGGACAAATGAAGCTTCACGTATTGGTGGGGAAAAAAATGAAGCTTCATGAAGCTTCATGAAACACTTGCAATGTTTTACTCCTAAAGGTTAGTGCAATGAAAAGTGATTACATTTCCACTGCATCTTTAAACTTAACAGTGCCATCTAGAAGAGTCAAAAATATCATAAATGCTTCATGAAGCTTCATTTGTCCATAGCTTTATGAAGCACTTGTGATATTATTTTACTCTAGTTGGCACTATTGGTTTAAAAATGCAGTGGAAACCGAGGAATAATGAAATCTATTGCAAGTGCTTCATGAAGCTTCATTTTCCCCAGTTCTCTGCTAGTGATGGACATACGAAGCTTCAGAAGCATTTATGATATTTTTGCAATGGAAAGTGATTGCATTTCCACTGCATCTTTAAACTTACAGTCCCATCTAGAGTAGTCAAAAAAATATAAATGCTTCATGAAGCTTCATTTGTCCATCACTATCAATTATAAAAATATCACACGTGCTTCATAAAGCCTTGATGAAGTACGTGTGATATTTTTTGACTCCTCTAGATGGCACTATTGGCTACTATTTAAACTAACAGTGCCATCTAGAGGAGTAAAAAAATATCACAAGTGCTTCATGAAGCTTCATTTGTCTATCACTATCTTCATGAAGCACTTGTGATATTTTTTGACTCCTCTAGATGGCACTATTGGTTTAAAGATGCAGTAGAAACATAGTACAGTATAGAGGAATAATAAAATATATTGCAAGTGCTTCATAAAGCTTCATTTTCCCTAGTTCTCTGCTAGTGATGGACAAATAAAGCTTCATGAAGCATTTATATTTTTGCAATGGAAAGTGATTTCCACTGCATCTTTAAACTAACAGTGCCATCTAGAGGAGTCAAAAAATATAAATGCTTCATGAAGCTTCATTTGTCCATCACTAGCTACATGGGGCACGTGATTTATTTATTTATTTTATTCCTCTAGATGGCACTGCATCTTTAAACTAACAATGCCATCAAGAGGAGTTAAAAAAATATATAAAAAAAAATCACATGCTTCATGAAGCTAGTGATGGACAAATGAAGCTTCATGAAGCATTTATATTTTTTACTCCTCTAGATGGCACTATTGGTTTAAATGCAGTGGAAACATAGTATATACTTCATGAAGCTTCATTTTTCCCATCACAACTTTCAAGGCATCTAAAGTGGAGATTCACAAAAAAACTAAAAAATCACATTGCAAGTGAAGTTTTTGTTACTTTTTTAATGAATCATTCTGTTTGTTTCGGTAATTCTGTATAAACATGACTAATTTTTAATTGTAAAATGACTTTTGTTTTTTTTTAAGACTGGCATCTTTAAATTAGTAATCGGAATTTGCACAAATGTGAGGCCCAAACTGAAGCCTAACAATCCCTGCCGTGTTTGGATGGACTTCCGTCTACAGTGATTCTTAACCTGGGTTCGATTGAACCCGAGGGGTTTAGTGAAAGGAACATATGGTGTTCCACATGGTTCAATTCTGGGGTGTCTGCTGTTTTCATTGTATCTGCAGTCCCTGGGTTCTATGTTAAGAAAACTGGTGGCGGTTTTAAAGTGCGCTGAGTGAATTCAAGCTGAGGAGACCCAAATTAGATGAAAAGGCTACTCTCCCTGTTTATTTTGTTTACCAGTAAACCCAATACCGGGGGTCTGCAACCTGCGATTCTGAAGCTAAATGTGACTCTTTAGTCCCTCTCCTGTGGCTCCCTGTGGATCGCTTAAAAAAAAAAAAAAAAAAAAACTTTGTAGAAATTACTTATTTTACCTATTTAATTATATATTTCTTTTAGATAACATATTCTTTGAATGAGTTAGATTTTTAAAATAAAAAATACATTAAAAAAAATGTCAGTCCAAATTTTTAATTTGTCAGAAAGAGATGAAAGATAGATGAAAATATTAATAAAACTTAAACTGTCCAAAAGGTAATCATAAAATGTCCAAAAACATAAAATAGAAAATTACCATAAAATGTCATTGGAATTGCCCCAAAAAATCTGAAAAGTTATTGTTAAAAAAAAAGGCACAAAAGAAAAACGTTAAAAAATAACTCAAAAAAATGCTCATATAATGGCCACAAAATTGTCAAAAACTCAGAATATTTTTTAGAGTCAGAAAAGAAATTGCTTAAAAAGTGACTGTATAATTTCCAAAAAAAAAGGAAGGAGAGGAAGAAGACCATACTGTTTTGTTCATCACAATTTTAAAAGGTTTTGTGGCTCCAGGCAGATTTTTTTTGTTATTTGGCTTAAAATGCCTCTTTTGACAGTAAAGTTTGTCAACCCCTGCCCTATATAGATGTCTTTGATTTGACAAAAAAAAGCATTTAATTTTTTTTCAATAATGAAAGGTTCTGTCAATGTGCGCAAGAGTACCTCCAGCAAGGTTAAGAACCACAAAATAAAAAAAAAATAAAATAAAAAAAATTCACACCACGTTTAACACTTTAAACAAAAAAATAGTAGAAATTATTTTACCTATTTACATTTGTAGACAAAATATTCTTTGAATGAATTAATTTAGATTTTTTAAAATAATTAAATAGAAAAAAAATGTCAGTCCAAATTTGTAATTTGTCAAGATGAAAGATAGATGAAAATATTAATAAAAAACTTAAAACTGTCCAAAAAGTGACCATAAAATGTCTAAAAAGAGCAGAAAATTACCACATTAAACCCCCCAAGAAAACCCCCAAAAATTAATAAATAAAAAGGCAGAAAAAATGCTTAAAAACTAAACAGAAAATGTCCAAAAAAAAAGCAAAATATTACCATAAAATGTCATTGGCATTGCCCAAAAAAGTTAGAAAAGTCGTTAAAAAAAAAGGCAGAAAAGCATTAAAAAAAACAACTGTAAAATGTCCAAAAAAAAGAACCCCCCCAAAAATGCGCATAATGTAGATAAAATTGTCAAAAATAAAAAATTCAGAATATTTTTTAAAGTCAGAAAATACATTGCTTAAAAAGTGACTATAAAATGTCAAAAAGAGGAAGAAGAGAGGCAAAAAAAACAAAACAAAAAACATATGTCCATACTGTTTTGTTCATCACAATGTTCAAAGGTTTTGTGGCTCCAGACAGATTTTTTTGTTATTTGGCCCTAAAATGGCTCATTTGACAGTAAGGTTGCCAACACCTGCCCAATATCTAGGTCTTTAACTTGAGAGAAAAAAAAAAATATTTTTTTTTTTTCAATAAAGGGTTGTGTGAATGTAAATGTACCTCCAACAAGGTTAAGAACCACAAAATGAAAAAAAAACAAAAAAAAAACACCACATTTACACTTCAAACAAGATCAATTTAATAAATACCTACTGGTTGCATTAGCTGTCATTAATAATTACAAAGTTCATCATAGTTTCAGCCATGCCTGAGCAAGCAATAAGCCCCGAGCTCAGCAAAGAACCGTTTCACATCCAGTACACATACGAGTTGATGAAGTACAGGCGATCTCCAACAAAAGACTTCAAATTGAAATTGAGATCATTTTTTAGCGCATTTTCTGAACTGTCAAAAAAACTGGTGACAACATAAAACATAATCCATCCTGTCTGTGCATCGCTCTGACCCACCTTCCACTGTCTGATCTTAATCCCGGATCACGGGCTCTAATCTATGCGGTCCTCTCATCCGAGCGTCATGTGTCAAAAGCAGTGTCGCAAGCTATATATTATCTTCTAAATATGTACAGTTAAATGGTAAAAAAATAAATGACTTCATTGAGCACACTGGATAGAATCGCAGAGCAAATTGTACCATAGGATTCAGTCATACCAAAGGTAAATTAATATATATCGAGGGAATCTTGCAACCAGCTCTTTTATCCAGTATTTATGTTGACGTACGTCATGCGTGTACTGGAATGTGGAAAAAGTAGTTGAGAATGTGTTTCGGAAGACGAGAAAAGAAGGAATGATCCAAACAAATGGAATTGAAATGGTGGTCGATGGAGATGGGAGTCCACGGGGGGCGAAAGTCAAACAGGTCTACTGGTTCTTTTTGTCTTCTGGGGGAGAGTAGGGCGGAGGCTTATCCTACAAAAAAAACACAAATTACAAATACTGTTAAGAAGCGATACAAAACAGAATAAAATGACCACATGTAGACATACAATATAAAAACAGGGTACTAGAATTATCTATTCTTCGTGCACTGTTTGCATATTGCCGCGTCAAAATCTACCGGCTTGTTTTTTTGTTTTTTTTTTAATCGGGCCTGAAGCCAAAATACTGCCAAAATACCGCCAAATTGCAGAAGCAGCGCTTTTTTTTTTTGCAACCGATTTAGTTGCTTCACGAGCTGCTCGGCTCCATCTTGTCTTTAGTTGTTCCGGTTTATGGGCTTTCACATGACTCTCATATGACTAATTATTGCTATTAGTTTTTAAAATAGTTATAAGTAAATAGTTATATTAATTAAAACTCATTCACTCCCAGCCATTTTCACAGAAACAGTCCCGTTCGCTCCCAGCTGTTTTACTGGATTTTGACTGATTTTGCAAGGCCCACAGAATATTGTGTTCTATTGCTATAAAAGCATGGAACATATCAAAAGAATGATTAAAGTCTCTTCTTTCATCAGGAAAAAAAGTATGTTTCTATCTGTTTCCGTTTTGCAGCAATTAGCATTAGAAGACAGCTAAGTTTCATCAGTTTTCACAAATCTATTCAAAATTGTAATTAATTGAGCTTTTTTTCTAGATGGCTCTGGTTGATCTCCTTTGCTCTGCTGCCACCTGCTGGCCGTTTATGTAATAACTGCCATTTCTGCAACCGTTCTTTGCAGTTGAGAGGCTGCATCAAAGCCTTCTCTATGGTCTAGCATTAAAAAAAAAACAAAAAAACGTATAAATATGTCTTTGGGACACTTAGAACATTAAAAAAAACATATTTACACGTTATTGGGAGCAAATGAGTTAAGTTGAAAACAAGTACACGTTTACGTTTTCTCTCAAAAAATATTCTCATTTTATTCTCTTTTTTTTTTTTAAATAGCAGTATTCAAAAAGTAACACCGTTTCTATTTTTAGACACCGCGGGATACCTTATTACCGTATTACCGCCCAACCCTACAATATAACTAAGATTGCAACTAACGATGATTTTAATCAGTTATTATTGATTGATTATTTTGTCTTTTCATCAATCAGATTAAACAAAAATTGGACATTACTTTCAAATTGAAAATGGACATCAAACAGCCATCAAAAAATTGGCAAAAAAAGAAATGTGATCATTGTTTAACAAAGTGAAAGCAGATTTGCAAATGTCTTATTTTGAAAAAAACAACAACACACACACACACAAAAATTATCAGTTTGTTTACATAGAGGACTCGCGGCATTGCACAATATAACTGCACGATATTGGAATATCATGCCATATGCGAAACAGTTGCTGAATATAGTGATATCGATATTATTGCGATATTTAACATGAAAGAATTACAATTTTCATGCAGGAAAATAATCAAACTCAATATATTCTTAGTTAATTAATTGTAATTACAACCTCGATAATGTTCAACTATTGCATGGTTGTGCACATTTTAGTTAGCGGCTGACTGGTCGAATTCAGATAAAAGCATCAAATTCCATATGAAACTTGTCTTTGCGATATGCATATTGCTGGGGCAAATATCCCGATAATGATATTTTTTATATATTTTATAAATTTATTTATTTATCCGTTGTCTATAAAATTGTGCTAAGTATGCCTATCCTCCTTGTGCACTTTCTGACAATGAGAGCACCAGTGCCACCTACTGTACTGGATGTGCAATTACACTTTATTCTTGTACAAGAACACATAATATAGTGCTAATTTCCTTAAAACCCAAGAAAAAAAATTGGGGTATTTTTTTGGATTGGGGGAATGGATTGATGGCATTTTCAATCCTTTCAACTGGAAAAAATATTTTATGTTTTAAGTAAGGGACACATTTAACTTTGATAAGGCACCACTGTAGTGATAAGGAAATGAAGCTTCATGAACCACTTATGATATTTTTTACTCCT
Source organism: Festucalex cinctus (assembly GCF_051991245.1). Lineage (NCBI taxonomy): Eukaryota > Metazoa > Chordata > Actinopteri > Syngnathiformes > Syngnathidae > Festucalex > Festucalex cinctus. The sequence continues at coordinate 19,127,960 of NC_135427.1, read as the reverse complement.
CGAGATAATGTTCTTGGTTTATAGATGCAGTTGAAATTTCATCAAATTAATCAGTTCCCACTGCACAAGCCTTTATCTTTAAACCATGAGCGCCATCTAGAGGAGTAAAAAAACATTGCAAGTGCTTCATGAAGCTTCATTTTCCCATCACTACAAGATGCTCAAATACCAGGTGTGGCGCTTATCCGTTTTTCAACTCCAAAATATCCCCACAAATTCCAAAAGGTATTGATCGACTTACCTCCGGCAGGTACACATGTGTAGGCGGTAGCGTGGATGAGCTAGCAGCGCTGGCTGCGGCTTCAGCTGCTTTAGCCTCAGCTGCAAAGAAAAGACGACATTTGGTGAAAAACGGCACTCAGCCGAGCACAATTCCGCCAGACGCTCACCTGCAGCCGTAGGCGGGACTTCGGGATCACGCGGGGGCTGCTGCCCCAGCGCAGATGAATACGGGGGCGGAGCCATGTAGGCCGCGCCGCTATCGAATGCTGGCGGGATGGGGTAGAAGCCGGCTGCATGGTGCAGAAAAGATTATAGAGTCACAGTCAGGGTGCTTTTTTTTGTTGTTGTTTTGTTTTCTAGCTACCTTGAGGAGTAGCGTTGGGGTAGGCGTAGCCTGGCGGTGGTCCGGCAGGATACGCCCCATTAGAAGGGGGAGGCGGGTAAGCATAAGCCCCGTTCGCCATGAAAGGGCATCCATCGAACCCTGGAATGACCGGCTGGCCTCTGGAAGCTGAAGGACACAAAGCATGATGGGAGGAGTCTATCTTGTTAAGTTCTTGTCACATTCCGTGACCTCACCCTGAGAGGCAACCTGCAGCATGTACTGTCCAAACTCGATGGCGCCGCCCGCAGCAAAGACCAGCTTGAAGCTTGTGCTGCCCTCCCAGCCGCCTAACCACCAAAAACACCAACACAGAATGAATTAACATAAAAATAATGATAATAAAATGAGAGTCACTAAAAAAACGGACCTCCGGGTTCTGCGCCGATGGTCCCCTTGATGTAATTTGCTCCCAGTACAGGTTGCTTGACCTCACAGCCTTTTATCAAATAGAAAGGCATCATAAAAGACCTGAGTGCATCTCGACCTTTAGCCACAAAAATCACCTGAAATGGAAGAGAGAAAAAAAAAAATTCCAAACATTGCAGCTAAAAGGCAAGTTATGTGAGGAAAAACTACCTCACCCTGTATGGAGTCAGGTAGATGCTGCCCTTCTTGCTCTTTCGAAAAGCTTCTGGTAAACCATCCGTGTCGCCGAAGACCAGCTCCACATTGTCATGGTTCATCAAAACGCTGACATTAACATATTGTGTTACATTACAGCAATTTCAATCACTTCCTTTTGAGTTTGTAAAAGGATTAGCCTTACTGTACATGCTATCTCCTGACAGATCATACTAATGTAATTCTGGGTCAGCTGTTAAGGAGCTATTCTGGTGGGTTCTAGAATAATCCACTATTGTCAACTTTTCATTTCGATTAAATGACTGTGGAAACAAAACGTCAATTACGTTGACGTAACTGGTGAGGTAATAGGAAAACTAAGCGAGCCGATCTGAAATGCGTCATTCCAAGTTGTGCCTTTGAAAGCTACCGAAGTACATAAAATGACACTAAAGTGTTGTTATAGTAGTCAAACATTCTACAGTTTACTCTGTATTATGTTAGCAGTTAGCTGGTTGCTACCTTTCACTGTTGTTGACAATGATTCCGCCGGACTCCGAATGGTTCTGGTTAAGAGTCATGTCGACTGGCCTCAGCACTCCCGGACAGCAAAGCGACGATCGTTGTGCGTTCCTCTGTCACGACTTATCACAATCTACAGGCCTGGTTAAAGCCTTAGTACGATTAAAAACAGAATTTTAAGATGTTTACGCTGCTAAATTCGGTGCTGCACCTGCGCATACAGTCGAAGGAAACGCCCACAGATGACATCATAGCTACGTCACTCACAACAAGTCTTGTGTCAAAAAACTGCCATTAGAGGCCCATGTGGCTTACATGAAGTGAGCTTGTGTGTGAATGAGTGATTAAAAAAAATAAAAAAAAAATAAAATAAAAAAATAAATAAAAAACTGCCATTAGATTCATAAAAACAATTGTAAAATTCGTACTCTTTTTTTTTTTTTCAACTATGACCGATCGTTTATAAAAGAATATTATTTGATTAATCTGTTAATTTATCTTGCTAGGTTTTATATTCATAAATGTAAATGTGCAAAATCGAAACCTATTTTATTTCTGTTTATGAAAGAGATTGATGTATATTTTCAGTCCATTTCTAATTCCAAAAATAAGAAGGCTGTCAAGACCTTGATTTTCTGTTCTCATTTCGGTATTTTTAAATATTTCTTAGTTTAAGACCCCTGGCAACTTTTATTTCATTATTGTTATTTTTCTTTTTTCCCTTTTTCTTTGCTGTTTTTGTGATGATGATTTTTTTGTTGTTGTTGTTGTTTTGTATTTGACATGTTTGGCTTTTGATTACAATTTGGTCAATAAAGTTATTTAAAAAAAAAAACTGCCATTAGATAAATAAAATTGTACTTGGGTCATTCCACACCGTAACATTCTCAAAAAAAATAAAAAATAAAAAATCTGAGTAATTTTGGAGGGCTTCCTCCCACCTCCTTCATTATTATTATTATTATTATTATTATTATTATTATTATTATTATTATTATTATTATTATTATTATTGCGCACTGCTATTCCGAAACTTCTAATACAAATACAAGCACAAAAAAATTACAGTGCTGTACAAATATTTTTGTCTGCAGTGTTTCTGACACCTTGTGGTGACTACTGCGCATAACATAGGTTATTTGAAATTATTGTTGTTTTTTTTATGAACTAATAATCATTGCCAAGAAAATATACTGTAAGTCTGCAAATAATTAAACACACAAGATTATAGATTTTTTTTTTATATTTAGTTTATTAAACAAGTCAATTCATGTAAAATATTTACATGAATACAATTGATAGTTGTGTTGAATACAAAATTTCTCCCTTTACATGGGAGAAAGATATTTCACACATAATGACATACGATTTCAATTAATGTATAATCTCACAATTTTAATGAATATAGGTAATCTTCTTGCACCCATGCTCAAGACTGATGGGGCTCATCTTGGAAATGTCACATGACCAAACTCAGAAACCAGGTGAGCTGTGATTGGTCGTTATCTGAGAACGACTGTGATGTCATTTTTAGTTAAGAGCAAGTGGCAAAATGGCTGCCTCCTGATATGAATAAAAATGGGTGGTTTTGCTGCTCAATCACTATTCCACAAACGCAATGTTAATCAGAATGATGTTGTTTTGACTAATTTGATGATTTTGTTTGTGTTGTTCACACAAGTGGGTTTTATAAAGAGTTGGTATTATTCCCTGGTTTATGTTTTCAGTAGAATAAGGTCGTTTTAAAAAGTGACACGTTCAGGTGCAATCTAGGGTAATGTATGTTTAGTCACACTCATATGCGCTACCTCATTTTACAGGAAGTGATGACTTCCTGTGTGGCAGTTTTGTCAAAAGCTTTGCCCGTGCATCATCGCTCACACAAAGCAGGACACACTTGCAGCTCATCAGACAGCAACATTATGTCAAGTCCAAGGGAGACCACCAGCTCAGTGGACCATCTCCTCAAAACACCTGAACAAGTAAGTGCTGTACATTGGGGTTGGTCAAAAATTCATTCAAGTCGGTTTCTTCAATGAATGGAGGCATAGTGATCAGCACTTCTCATTTTCTTATAAACGATATGATGGATTCAAATTTTCCAAGACTTTTTTTTTAAATTGTCATTCATAAATAACATTTATTTTTCAGTACAGTCCTTTATGTGGCACTGTAGATAATATACAATAGCCTATATATTTAGATGGGGTTTTTTTTAAGTGTAAAAAATGTTTTTCTCAAAATCTGACATAGATTGAAATATGAGTTATTAAGCAAAAAATATATATCAAAATATCTTTTTAAATGGATATGAATTTTGTAACTTGTGTATGTTACAATATTTTTATTTTTGGCATCCCATTTGGAATTTTTGTACCATGTCCAAGTATTTTTATTGAATTGTTTTCAAAATGACCTTCTTGGCCCCAAGCATTTTCTGACATACAAAATGCAATTTCATTGTTTATGAATGGCATTTTTCACCCTAGAAACCAAAAAACAACATTTTGTTTGGATATGAGTTAGTTTGACCGAGAATTGGCCATATTAGACACACCCTTACAGTCCAACATCTACAATAAATCTCTATTTATCATACAACAATTTCAAAAGTCAAATGTAGGCGCTTGCGAGGGAGTGACGAATGCCAAATGGTTATTTTAAGCGTTGGTGATATGAATCACAATTGTGAGCATGGATCAGATGATACAGAGCGGAACTACAGAAACAGAAAATAAACATTTTTTTCGCAGTTTGATTATTTGTCCTTTGAGGTTTTCACGTGTCTTAAGTAATAGCTGTACTGTTCATATTCCCTTATTTAAAAAGAAATGTGTGTTAATAAACATATCATCTTTACCTGAATTGAATAGTGTTACCTCATTGTTGCCTCAGTCTCAGTTTCACAATCTGCGAAAAGCAGAAGGTTGTAACAGATGCTATAATTAAATGATCAAAAGTCTTTCTTGTTGATCATATTTAAACACATACATCAATAATTATTACATCCTGTTTTTGAATAGTCCATTTTACGATCTATTTTCCAGAACCTTCGCTCATCAAGAATCAAGCAGGTTTTGCAAATTTTGTTGCACTTTGCAACAACACTGTGCAATATCGCTTGTTTTATGATCTTTTCCTTGTTAGCTTTCTCCGGGCCATGCGCGCAAACTGGGCCAGACAAGAAGAATCCGATACAGGAGGGTGAGCACACTCAAAACCCGAATGTGAGAACATGATCATTTCGTAAACCATTACTGTAAGCAGTGTCTCTTATGTGCTTGTTTCCATTTAGGATTTTAAAGATGAGGAAAATCCCGAAGAGAAAGCCCATCACCTCAAAGAGGTGGAGGTATGTCATCACTCACATTGTAATGTTTGATACTTTTAATAATGTCTGACTTTGCTCCTATTTGAAGCTGAAGCCCATGTATAAGGAGTTGTTGTACACAATTGCACACAAGGTGGGAAAATCGGCATCAGCTGAGGTCTTCGCAGACAGCCAACTTCACCAGTATATCAAAGAGGTAAGTCATACTTGCCATTATTGCACTATTCATAATATATTATGTAGGTGGAGATTTTAGTAGTCTTGAAATTTAACCAAATTTCACTTCATTTTTTTGTGAGTAGTGTAGCTATGTTAAACAGGGGGCTTCAAAATATTATATAAAAATGAACTTTTGTACTAGGCTCTAGGGATGTCACAATAAGTGCTATATTGTGATATTAAAACTGCCACAATAACGTCGTCGTCATGTTCACAATATTTAATGAAAAGGAACACATCTGTTAAAAAAAAAAAAGTCATTGATTTGCATTTGTGCAGTTCTAGCACCCTCTAGTGGCTAGTTTATCAGTGCAATTTAATTTTTATTAGGGATGTTTTGGCCTTCTATGTTTAAAATCTATGCTAATTGTCAGATGAAGGGGAACCTAATTTGCTTGTGAAGCGATCAATGTGTGCTTGCATTAGCAAGTAAGTGCCTCAATGTTGTTATTAGAGATTGTAGGTGGTTTATATGCATTGCTGTTATGTACAAAAGCACAATATTGTGCTTTTTTTTTCTTTTTTTTTTAGTATGAGCTCTTTTTTACAATATTACAAATATAACAAACGACCCCACGATATCGTGATACTTATCGTATTGTGAACTTCATATCGTGATAATATCATATCGTGATGTTTGGATATCGTTACATCCCTACTAGGCTCTCACGATGACAGAATCTGAGCACAACTCTTTGATGGAGAAAGTACACAACTCACAGGTAAGAAATTCAAAAATGCACTTTTGGATTTTTCCTGTAATTATTTCATTTTTTTACTACCATAAAGTAGTATTGGACAAATGAAGCTTCATGAAGCACTTGTGATATTCTTTCCTCCTCTAGATGGCACTGTTGGTTTAAAGATGCATCGAAAATGTAGCCTTTATATTTAAACCGAGAGCATCGAGTAGAACAAATATCGCAAGTGCTTCATAAAGCTTTGTTTTCCCATCACTGCCATAAAGTTGAACTTCTTCATGAGATTGTTTGCATCTTACAGCCACCTGTCTACTGCCTGATGGCCACTGTAAAGGAAGCCAAGGGAATCCTAGGGAAAGATATTAGCGGTGAGTTCTTTTTTGGCGCACAAATTATTAACTCATTCACTCGCAGCCATTTTCACTGAACCAACCTCCTTCGCTCCCGGCTGATTGACTGGATTTTGACTGATTTTGCAAGGCCCACAGAATATTGTGTTCTACTACCATAAAAACATGGAACCAAAAGAAAGATTTGAGTCTCTTCTTTCATCAGGAAAAAAAAAAAAGTATATTTCTGTCTGTTTCCATTTTGCAGCAATTAGCATTAGAATATAGCTAAGTTTCATCATTAATCATAAATCTTTTTAAAACTGTGGGGAAAACAGCTTTGTTTGCAACACGCCCCTTGGTTGATCTCTTATACTCTGTTGCCACCTGCTGGCCGTTTTTATAGTAACTACCATTTCCATTACCATATTCTTCAGTTCAGAGGCTGCATCAAAGCCTTCTGTATGCTGTAGCATTAAAAAAAAAAAAAACCAAAAAAAAAAGCATGGATGGTAATATTTATACGTTTTTGAGAGCAAATGAGCTAAACAAAGGACAACGCAAGAGCAAACATCCATCCATCCAATTTCTATGGCACTCGTCCTCATTTGGGTCACAGTGCTTATATAAACAAACAACCATTTGCTCTTGGTGGTGATGGACAAATGAAACTTCATGAAAGCTTCATGAAGTACTCGTGATATTTTTTGACTCCTCTAGATGGCACTCTTAGTTTTAAGATGCAGTGGAAATGTAATCACGTTCCATTGCACTAGCGTTAATATTTAAACCAAGAGCACCATCTAGAGGAGTAAAACCGTATTGCAAGTGTTTCATGAAGCTTCATGAAACGCCATTTTCCCCATCACTACTTACGTTCATATTCACACCTGAGAACAATTTAAAGTATCTAATTGACATAACCCCGGCTGCCATCAGAAGTGATCAGAAATTCAGAAATTCCAACATTAACGCTAACTTCTTTTTGGCCAGGTTTAAGTGACCCGTACTGCTTGATGACCATCCTGGAGGATGAACAAGAGAGCCGCACGCGTCGTTCCAGGGCCAAGGCCTCGAAATATGTGGTCAAGGACGCCGTGTCTGATGATAAGATTTATCAGACCGACATCAAGAATCAGACCCTCAACCCAATTTGGAACGAAACATTTATAATGTGAGACTTCACCGCATTGATTGATGGGATCAGTTTGTTCTTGTGTAATCTCGTTATACTTTTCAGGGAGTTTGAAGACATCGTGGGTGCCAGTTTCCACCTTGAGATGTGGTATGAAAAAAAAAAAAATCTTTCGTTCCTTTTTGTTTACTTCAGAAAGATACTCAATGTTGTTATTGCAGGGATAAAGATGAGGAGGTGTCCCTCACTCAGAAACTGGAGGAGTTCACAACCAGTTTGTCTAGCTTAAGCAGGTAGCATGTTGGGTTTGCTAATCACACCTGAACATTTCAACAACAAAAAGAAGTTGATTATTTGCTTTTACAGAATTATTAAGGAGGTCAAAAAGGAGAAAGGCACCGATGACTTTTTGGGGAAAATTGTCATCAAACTACAGGTCGGTAATGCTTTCCTACTTGTTTCTACATCAACGCCATCTTCTCAAACATAATCTCATTTCAGGATCTTCATTGTACTGAGGACAACTGGTACATTCTGGAGCCAAGAACAGAGACGTACCCAGACCGAGGCCAATGTCACCTCAACCTAAAATTTATCCATAAAGCGGTAACAATTGTGCCCTTGACGATTGCATTTCACTGCTCAGGGACATTCGTGTACCCTGGATGTTGGAAATCACAACCTTTGAGGTAGTTTGTCCATTAATTGGCACATAATTGGCAAGCAGCTTTAAGGGGCCTTCGGAACCCTAGCCATGGGTCGGGGTTCTTGCATATTGGGGTACGTTGCATCGCCACGGCAACAGCTTTCAATAAAGCTTTCAATAACTTTTCATCTTAAATACCTTTAGATGAAACACAAATTTTGAAGATGATCAAATAAAGTCTCTCGGATGAGTTGGTTAAATATAATCTATAAAAGCCCAAAAAATGGCACCAAATTCCAAAGTATACTCATAGAAATATTTCTAGTCATTTTTTTTTTCTTTACATGACAAATTCCCATTTACTTTTTTCTTAGATAATTTTAACAGAAAATAAAAAAAAAAAAACTTATGTAATAATATTTATTAGTCTAATAAAGCCTATTTATTTGAAATTTATAATCATCGGGTTTATGTATTTATTATTATTATTATTATTATTATTATTATTATTATTATTATGTTTTGGGGATGTCTGCATTCAGTTTCATCCCAACAACATAAAAAAGTTAAAAAAAAAAATAAAAAAAAAAATTTAAAAAATAAAAAAAGGATGTATTTTTCACATAACAGTATATTTATTGTGTACAGTATAGGTAACCTGATTGTTATGCAATTCAAACAATATACTTTATGAATTACAAATAAATACTCATTATTATTATTAATTTACGGTAATTATACTTTATTAATACTAGATACGTAAACCTGAGGATTATGCATTTCAAATAAATAGGCTTTATTAGACGAATGAATGTATCATATAAGGTTTATTTGGTTGGTTTGTGTTATTATATATATATACATATATATATATATATATATGAGTGTAAAATAAAAATGTCCGACTTCCTGTTAGGAGCAAAATTTGATGTCCTGCTTCCATCATAATGCTTTTGCCAGGACTTATGTGTGTGCAAAGTTTGATGAATGCCCAGCTTTAGACCCTTAAAAACAGCACAATTTATCTTTGTGAACAGTGCATCGCCACAGCAACAGTGTTAACCCAGTAAATTGTACATTCAAGTGCTCATAGCTCACTCTGTAAGTTGTAGGATATAGCTACAATATACAGTACAACGTATACTGGGATAGGGTCTGTTAAAACTCTCTAGGGGATGCTATCGAGCAGACTCTTTACTTTGTGTTGTATCATCTGACCGTCAGAGAGACGACACACTAAGCCCTGGTCGAAACGCTTACATCAACTACTGCGGAATCCTGCAACAGTTTGTTCTCTCTTACATTTCCAAGCAAAAGGTAAAAGGCCTTTTTCAATTCTCTTTCAAAATTACACCCTAGCAGTTATTACTGTATGCAGCCACATCGTGTTTCGTTGCTTTTAGAGTTCCACTCCTTGGAAAGGGGAATTGTGTGGTGAGGCACAGACTCTCCTGGAGCATTACGCGACACAGAATGACCTCTCACCTTTTCTGCAAGACCTGGCGTAAGCAGCAGTGACATCATCAGAACAGTATTTTTACTAAGAGTATAGCAATATTTTGTTATTTTTAGCTGAAAATTAAAACGGCTTGGTTGGATCAGTGGCGCACTAAAATGATGAAATGTGAGGACAGGATATTGTGGTAATATTGAAAGAAAATCCCCAGTTTCTCCTTACAGTTACTTTGAAATTGTGTGTCCCCATGACAGGAAGTGGCTAGCTTACAGTAAACTTTACCAAAGCATAGAAGTGGACTCCTCTTTGCTGTTAAAACAGCTCACTTGTGTGGAGTACCAGTGGCATCAACAGGAGCTGCCGTATCAACAGGTAGGAAAGCTGCTAAATATGCACAATTCCTCTTGCTTGGTTTTTAAAATTCATTTGAAAATATCTCAAACGCGGTAATTGCGTTACGTCAACAGAAACAAGAACTTGGCGACTCTCTCCACGGTTTCCTTCATTACGGACTCCATCTCGTGTCAAAATACAGAGATGTCTTCCCCCCAACGTCAAGTGCCACTCCAAAATTACACACATTGCTCAGGTGAGCTCTTTGCGTCATCATAAATACTGAACATTCAATAAATGCAAAGTTTTCCATTTCATTCCAGGATCTTAGTCCAGATCTGCAAGACAAAGGCGTTTCAGAAAATGAACCCAGCTGATTTTGAACTTCATGATGAAGTGGCGGATGCAGTACAGGTCTGTAACAATACAAATGATGTCATTCATATGTAGGAAATTATTATTATGATTATGTGAACTTTATTATTACTATTTTTAATTTGATAGACAGGTACACAGGAGTGGTTTACCAACAAAAAAGGTTTGCACCAGCCAATGACCAAGGTAAACAGTACATTACATGATTTTTATTTAACATTTAATTTAATCAATTCAGCAATGAAGCGGTTTACTCTCTCTCTCTCTCTCTCTCTCTCTCTTTTTTTTTATTTTATTTTTTAAATTTTATTATTTATTTATTTTTGCACTTACACCTCAAACAGGAGCTCCCAGAGATCATTAACGCCTTGTCCAGGTTGATTGCCGAAGTGCAGGATGACATAAAACTCAACAAGGATGTCTGGAATAGAACATTTGTCAGGTAAGTACAAATGATTTGATGTATTTTGTGGATATACATACATTTTAATGCAGTTAATAGTCGATCACTGTTGAAATAAAAAATGCTTCTTTGTCAATCATATAGTGCCGTACAAGTGGACGTGTTCACTGCAGTCTATGAGAAGCTGGATTCTCTGGTAAGTGGAGGTGTTGGCTTCATTTAATGTCACTTCACTGACTGTTCTCATTTCCGAAGCTTGCTACAGAAGTGAGAGAAACCTTATCTCAAATGGAGGGCCACATTGACCAGAGTCTAGCCAACAGCCTGTTTCCCGTTTACCTGAGCCTGCAGGCCATCCACAAAGACAAGGCCTTCTTACAGAAAAGGTCAGTCAGACGACGGAATTGCTATTGATGAGGTCACTGACTCACTATGCTCAATAAATGCAATTTTTAGCATCCACCCATTTAGCAGCGCGACTTTCTCTTTTCCACTCATCATATCAATCACAAATTTCACAAATTGGTCAAAAAGGTGCATTTGCAAAGACTATCTATCTATCTATCTATCTATCTATCTATCTATCTATCTATCAACCAACAAAACAAGATTTAAATCAATTTAACAGCTAAACAAAGCTCTTTTTATTTTTTCTAGACTAAGCTACAACATATCTGCCTAACCAGCTAGCTAGCTAACAGACAGACAGACAAATGAATCAACAAAACAAGATTTAAATCAAGTTAACAGCTAAACTGTCGTGACTGTGTTTTGTCTGTGTTTTGTTTGGGGCAAGGGTTATGTTCGGGTCATTACTGTGTGGTCAAGTGTCTGTTTTGAACTGATGCAATCAGCATATAACCGGCATCTAGTTTCAACTGGTAAGAAGCTATGTGAAGTCAGAAGCTATGTGATGTCAGGAATCTTTCATCTCTTTATCTGGTCAGAAGCCAATCAGAAAAATCCATGTCAGTCCTGTTACCCACAGCCAATCTGATCGATTCGCTGTCTATATAAGCCTGACAGAGAAGTGTGTGTTTTCGTCGGATTATTCTTCTGTTCCTTTGTGCACCTCCACAGCCCAAGTTAGCCTAGCATCTCTTGATTCTTGATACATTCTCGTTGTTTCTGGTCTAGTCAAATTAGTTCCACGCCTCTCGACATGCGAATAAGACTTAAAATCTTATTTGTGTCTGCATTTTGGGGATCCAATTCCAGAGCCCAACATAAACAAAGCTCTTTTTTTTCTAGACTAAGCTACAACATATCTGCCTGACTAGCTAGCTAGCTAAACAACAGACAGACAGACAAATTAACCAACAAAACAAGATTTAAATCAATGTAACAGCTGAACAAATCTGTTTTTGTATTTTCTACACTAAGCTAACTAGCTAGCTAGCTAGCTTAGCGGTAGGTAGGTAGGTAGGTAGGTGGTAAAATAGCTTTGCTTAGCTGTTAAATAGATTTATATCTTTTCTGTTAGTTCATTGTGCTGTATACTTTGTATATAATTAATGTTTCATTTCAGGGGTTTACTTAAGCTGACAAACTTTCACGTGAGCTTCAGAGAGGCTCAGCCTTATTGGCTCAACCAGATGTTCAACACCACTATGGACAGAGTGGAGAGGGCCGTGAAGGTCGACAAGGTACCGGTCATGTTTCCGCGCTGCACATCTTTACACGGGGAGCTGCATCATGATACATTTTAAATATGATTTTCAGCTACAGCCCATGCATTCTGGTGCGGTGCCAATTAAACATAGCTCCTCAGCGGTGGACCTGGTGGCTTGTATCCAGCCTGTGTGCGACTTGTGGGAGCAAATGTCCTGGCCGGACCCTGAGGAGGCATTCATGCTCATGGTCAAAATCACGGAGGTATGTACTTTATTTTGTTTTCTGATTTCACATTGGTACAATTGATGATTTTCCGTGTTTCTTGAACATGATTGTTAGAATGTTGATTAAAGCGTATTTTTTCTCTGTGTGCAGGATGTTTGCAAGATTGTGGTGACCTACTGCCACAGTTTGAAAGACAGAGTCAGGATGCTCTCAGAGAATTCAGACCCTGAAAGCGCCATTAACATGGTAAAAAAAAAAAAAAAAGAGCATGTGTTCCACGAACATAGCAAATCTCAAATCTTGTTCCTTCGGTAGCTGTGCGTTGTGGTCAACGACCTGGAATACCTGCGCTCGGTCCTGGCCCGGCTTCCCACGCAGCTCAACTGGGCGGGCCTTCGGGAGCGCACCCAACACGTTATCGGGGAAAGTCAGTTCCACAACACGCTGCCGTCGCAGGTGCAGCAAGCTCAGAGCATCCTCGGCCGAGAGATCCGCTCCGCTTTGGACACGCTCAGCAAAAAGGTGCGTGGTATCGCATTCAGCCGTTTTCAATGTGCCGACTATGGGTGTCAAAATGATCGCGTTATTATCTCGTTCACTTAAAGTGGCTTTAACTCATTCACTGCCAGCCCAGTAAAAATGGATCTTTGACGTGTATAGCCGTCAATGGCACTGAATGAGTTAATCGCGTCTTACAATTTCGATTAATCACCTAATCAAAAAGGCTTTTTCAACATTTTTTTTTTTAAGAACACCTGTTGTGTGTTAATTCTTTCTACATTTATTGTAGAAAGCACATCTTGAACATTTTTTGATCCACTGCACACTCGCTCATCCTCCTCTTATTTTAATCAGTTAATTACTTTAAAAATGTGATTTTTTTTAATAATAAATTTCCTCCGTAAAACAATAACAGATCATTTTAAATGAAGACATATATCCCAATATAGTATTTTACCTTAAAATTGCATGACATTAATAGCAATTTTCCGCTTCTAATTTATATTTCCTGTCAAACGGCCACAAGGGGGTGTAAGAGTACTTATACTTTTTTGATTTTTTTTTTTTAACAAAAATTAGAGCTGTCAAGTGATTATTTTTTATAACCATTAACGGCACTCAATTTTTTTTAACGCTCGATTAACGACCGCTTCCTTATTTGGAAAGCCTGTAAGAGAATTCCAGTCGCGAAGCAGCAAAAACGTCCACGTCAAAATTACCCAATAGAAATGCACTGTACTGCACTGGCGCTACAATAAACAATGTTTAAGGGGCAGAATGTTCGAGTGGAGGAGCCATTTGGACGGTGTAGCACTTCCACCAGTTCCCTGCTTTGACAGAACGCACTCGGTAGCACCAGTGTTAGCGATTAGCACAGCAGCATAGTTGCTACAGTTGCCAAGAGGGAGCCAAGAGCCGAATGGATGCCGTCTTGTCACTTGGAGTGAGGTGTATATTATTCGGCAGCTCCAGCAAGTCTAACATCGTCTTCTGTTTCGTTGCATTTCAGCACCGTCAGGTTGTGAAAGTGAAAGTACTAGCGACGTGTTCGCTTTAGAGGGGCATCACGGCGCATCCGGGAACTTAACAAAATAAAAGCGTTCAATCTCTCGTGAAAAGGAGTCACTATAACACAATTTAGCAGTAATAAATTAAATTATACTGCTTATATTTGTGGGAACTGGCGTCAATTTTACAATTCAAAATGTACAGAAGCTCGCAAGTTACTTCTTGTTTAAAATTACGAAGCTCTTAATATGAAAAGTACACATCGATCGCTTCTGGTTCGCAAGCAGTAATTAAACGTCATTTTACAATGCACATCCTATTAAACTCAACAAAATAAAAGCATTCAGCGGTCCGCAAAGGAATACACTACACAATTTCGCAGTAATAAATTAAATAACAATCCATATATTTCTGGGGACTAGGTTGTATTTTACAGTTTTAAAAATGTGTATAATTTCACAAGTTACTTCATGTTAAAAATTAGGCAGCTCTTAATATGAAAAGAAAAATGGACTGAGCTGTCACCATTGTCTTACAAATGCATTTATGCAATGTTGTATGTCTTACAACTGCAATTATTATGCCATGTTATAGTGAAAGAAAAATAATCAACACAAATCAGTCACACTTGTTTTTTTTTATTTTTTTTATTTTTAACGTACAATTCATATTTTAAATTGTATTTTTTTATTCAATTGTTATGAAATTACTGTATCAATGACTACAAAATAAACCATATTTAAATTAGGGAAAAAAAATGTACATTTTAATGAAAATTTGGATATAAATTGAAGTATAAAACGTGTGATTAATGTGTGATTAATCGTCAGTTAATTAGTGAAGTCATGCGATTAATTACAATTAAAATTTTTAATCGACTGACACCTTTAGTGCCGACATCTTTTTCTTCTCTTTTCAGTTGAATACAGACATTGAGAATCATGTCAGAGGAATGTCAACCCGGAAGCGGATTCCCTCCAAATCCACAGAAGACGTAAGAACAGCACTTTGTTCACCACAATTACATAACACTGCATGTCTTTGTGATTTGAACCTCATCGAATTTAGGCGGCAACCCCTCTCATGCGCTATCTGGAAAAGGAGCTGCACTACATGAATGAAAACTTGGTTCAAGAGAACTTCAACAGGTGATGAAGCGTGAGAATGTTAGTGAATCGAACGTGACGCAACTTCATCTATCTCTCGATGCAGTCTTCTTACTCCCTTGTGGAACAACTCGGTGAAGATCATCCACCAGATGGCCGCGGAGCATTCCCAGCAAGAGGGGCTCATGGTGTTCTGTCGCAGGCTGCTGTACACACTGCAGGTCAGTCCGTATTCTATGTGCAAAAAAACATACGTGTTGATTTACAGCAGCTGCTTGTGATATTCATTTCAGTGCCTGGAACAATGTTTCCACGGCGAGGGTAATGGCCTTCCGTTGAAAATCCTCCACTCTGATGAGTACAAGGTGATGAAAAAGTTGACTTTTTAAAAACACAGCCCAGACTGAACTATCACTCGTTTTGGTCACAGACTCTCAAAGCCTACCTGAGTCATCACTCTTTGAGCAGCAGCCAACTTGTGGACAAGTACCTGGAAGGGAAAATATGGGAGCAGGTGAAGATGCCTTCATATTTCTGTTTACACGTGCTTTCTTTCAAATGATTTCTCATCTTTCTCTCGTATCTCATAGAGAGTGATTGCCGGTGAGAAATACGGCGCCGTCACCCTTCTCACCTCCTACAGGAGATCGGACCAAAAACTCCGAGTGGAAGTGTTGAACGCGGTCAACCTCCTACCAATGGACTCCAACGGTGAAACTGAACAGAAACCTTACAACCCACTTGTTAAAGTCTAGGCCAGTTGATTATTGGGAGGGGGGCCAACATTTTTCATCAGTAGTACTGAGGGACCACACAATGAAAAAACTAAAACTAAAATAAAAAAAATAAAAAATAAATTAATTAACAAAATAAATAAAAACGAAAATGCTTTTTAAAAACAAAAACTAACAGAAACTACATGTTATGTTTACAAAACTAACTAAAACTAACTACAGTATTATTATAGCAAAAATGTCCTTCGTTTTCATCTTTGGTAATTTAATGCATGATGATAATGCATGATTTTAAATGTGATTAAGTAAATTTATTTTGATATTAACCAGAATAAGGACGATTGAAAATGTGTCACACAGAAGTGACATCATCTAGCAGCAGCCAATAGAAAAGTACCTTCAGATGACGTCTGGTGGTTTTTGAATGTTGCCCACAAGTAATACACATTTAAAAAAAAAAAAAAAAAAAAAAAAAAACTAATACTGAAACTAACAAAAACTAAACTAAAACTTAGCATTTATTAAACAACCACAACTAATACAAACTAACAAAACCACCCTGAAAACTAATTAAAAATTAAATATTAAATTAAAATAAAAAAAGTCAAAACGAAAAAAATAACTAAAATTAAAAAAATCCCAAGCTATAACCATAATGAAATAATCACATACTTCTTAAATGTATGACAAAAATGCCATTTTAAAATGGACAAAATATGTGCATACCTGCAAAATGTGTTCTTTCAGTACATTTTATTTTTGATAATACATTTCCTAATATATTTATAAAAGATCCACTATCCTAACCCAACAGGAAATGGTTTGAAACAACACAATAACGGCATACTGTGAAGGGCTCTATTGCATAAAATTATAATTCAAGGATGGCACAAAACTGCTGAACAGTAAACCAATTCACTTTGTTCATTTTTTTCCACAAAATCAACTCACTTAAAAATTGTAATATTATTGAGGTAGTTTGTCCTGCATATCATTCCAAATCTGAAAATAAATAAATAAATAAATAAATATTAGGCCAACTCACATTGTAGTATAGGACGGTATAAATGTAAGCACAACTAAGCCTCGTCTGCCATCTACTGGTGAATTACAAATATTACAAATAAAAATTTTATTGGACCCCTTTATAGGCTGGCTACTCATGGTTTGGCACCCATGGATTCACAGCAACTCCCCCCCCCCAAGTAGTATTTTTTTTTTTCACCCCCCTATTTTTTTAAAGGATTTTTGGGAGGGTTTGTTTAAAAAAAAAAAAAAAAAAAAAAGTTTCCCTTTTTTTTTTTTTTGGCCTATTTATATTATTTATTTATTTATTTATTTTTAAATCAAGGGGCCACTTGTTGTGTATCTTGGGGGCCTGCCTGTTGCCCATCCCCGGTCTAGTCATCATTAATTTCTTCTTCTTCTTCTTCTTCTTCTTCTTCTTCTTCTTTTTTTTTTTATTTTTTTTTTTTTTTTAAAGAAATTACCATACAGTAGAATGTGTAATCAGTCTCTCTTTAGTTAATGCATACACTGCCATAGTACATTTTTTTTTTCAACAGGCACAGATGTGGGGAATCTGATCATGATTTACTGTAAATGTCAAACTTGGAAACAACTTACTGATGCACAACCACCAGTAGATGGCATCATTGCCCCATTGTATATGAAATAGAGACAGTTTGAGAGTCCGTTTTGTGCAACCTACATTTTTATACTGTCGATTATAAAATGGAAAAAGTCAGAAAGGAGAGATTTGGTGTATATATAATTATTTAACACAATATCATGTGGATATTAAATTTTGTTGTTTTTTTTAAATGGCTGGCATGCCCAAGTGACAAATATTGAATATGACCTAGCCTTAGCATTTCGGTTACCATCTTATTCCACTTGTGTGCAGCATAACAGCTAAATGCTGCTTCACCGTGTGTGCTTTGAAACCTGAGCTCTACACAGAGTACTATATATATATATATATATATATATATATATATATATATATATATATATATATATATATATATTATGTAAGGATTTGTAGACATAAAGCCCTCATAAAGATATTTTCCACCCTGTATTTCTATCATAGTGACAAGATAGATGCGCATCCCTGTGACATGTCCTCTTATCTCGCGCATTCCACAGGTTTAAGTGATCCATACGTGCAGTTGTGTCTGGAGCCTTACCACACCTTCCCTCTTGTAGAACCTTGCTGCACTCAGATAAAGAGCTGCGATCTGAATCCTCTGTTCGACGAGGCCTTCGAGTTGTAAGTTCTTACATTTTAAATTCTCACGAATGGCCTTTTAACTGTCTCCATCATTACACGACAGCCTGGTTGGATTGGATCAGTGCCAAGCTCCGGGGGCTTGCCTGGTCGTGACGGTTCTGGATCACGATACCTTGAGAACAGACGACTTTGAAGGTGAAGCCTTCCTGTCCCTTAAAGATATTCCTGGAGTAGCGAGAGGAGGGGAAGAAAAAGACGGACCGGGCTTTCATCCTGATGCCCCCGCTGCACAAATACGTCTCCCTCTGACGCATCCAAAACATAATGGTATCATCTGCCTCTTTTGGATTATTCCAATCAAAATGTGAAATAATGTTAAGTGCATGTTTGTGTTGCCAGAAAACATCCTTAAGTTGCTGGAGTCCAGGAAAGGCGAGCGAGATATACAAGCTTTTGTGAAGAAAAGAAGACAAAGAGAGAAACAGTCCAAAGAGCGAAGTCAACCATAACAGATTTTTTTTCATCCAAAAATATACAATTTGCTTTAATGAACTAAATCCATTCATCATGAAACACTGGGATCGGATGACAGTCCATTTGCTGATGCTTTTTCTAATCAGTGCAATAAAGTATGTCAATATACGAAACGTTAGACTACATTGAAATGTCAACAAAGATAAGCTGTCAGGAAAAATGGCAGGTGTGAACAAAAACGTAATAAATGGAGGCAAGCGAAAAGTTATGAAATAAAAAATGTAATTTAAAAGACTACACAAGTATATTTAGTTTGATTGCGTTCATATGCATTCCTCTTAGAGAATCCTGAGTGCTTTGAGAGGTTGCCTGTTGTATTTCATTATATAGTTTTTCTAAAATACATTTGTTCCTATTAGCATGTTTTGCTTAAAAATGACTATAAAAAAAAACAAAAAAACAACGCTAACTTGAATATTGGCCCCTTTGGCTGTCAGCTATATACTGTACAATTGATATGGATGAGATGAAATCACTTTACTAAGACTCATGATTTGGTTAAAGTTGATTGCTTATTCATCCATCCCGTTGCAAAATTGGGACAGAAATATATATGTGTATACCATCAATAAGTTATAAAAAAAAAATTAACAATTACAAAACAGTGCAATCTGGCTGCATTATTTTATATTACGTAATTAGTGAAGCTTCATGAAGCACTTATATTTTTTCCTCCTCAAGATGGCACTCTTGGTTTAAAAATGCAGTGGAAATTCAATCCATTTACGTTGGACTAGCCTTTATATTTTTATAAATAGCACCATCCAGAGGAGTAAAAAAAAAAAAAAAAAAGAAAAAAACATTGCAAGTGCTTCATGAAGCTTCATTTTCACATCACTTGGCTGAACACCTCACAATAAACTTCTTTGCCAATTGTTTTCTAATTGGACGGTGCCTGGCATATGGATGTGTACCTAAAGTGGCCACATATGCTTTTGAAGCAGACAAATGCAAATATGCTAATTGATGCTAATCATGACATATTTGGACGACAGTATGCGTTAAAGAACAGTGTTGCTGGTCATGAGCTAACCATTAAAATATACTGGTAATACAGAAAATATGATTCTAACCAATTGCCCATTGTCTGTCAGGTACAAAGAATATTAAAAAAAAAAAAAAAAAAAAGATCCTCGACAAAGTCTGGAATGGCGTCAACGATCCATGGCTGGTGGTCGTGGAATCAGGGCTGACTGATGTGTATGTGTGGTCCGACTGGTCTGAAGGGTCAGGAGAGCTGCTTCTGCTTCTGCTCCAGCGTTTGTTCAGGACAGAGAGGGCACTCTGCGGAGGTGGAGCAGCTCTCGCAATGAAGTCCGTGGCCGCAGGGCAGCGAAACGGAGCCCTGCTCTCCGCACGACACACAACTCTGCCTCTGCTTCTTGTACAACACCTTGAGACAACACACACTCTTTTAGCAAAATAATATGACATTAAAATATCACATGATACAAACTTCATTACCTGCTCTACAGTTTGTAAGCAGCTGCAGAGTTGCGCCTGTAGACTGAGGACGGATTCCAAGGGAAGTCTGTGTAGCATCTGGAGTTGGTGTAATGATAGATGGGGGTCGTCGCCGCTCCTCAGGGTCTCCAGCGCCTCCTCCAGGAGAGATGATTGTCTCTGAGCCTCCTCCTCAGCCTGCCTGCTTCTCTCGGTCTCCGCTGCCAAGCGCCCCGCGTGAGCGCGCGACTCCTCGGCGTCTGCTTTCAACGTGGCCCACGACTGCGAGACGGTGGAGACCACAGGTAGGATATTTGAAATGATTAAAGTGTCAAACAATATTTTTTTAACATGATTTTAATCAGAGGTGGCAAATCCAGGTCATAAAGTGCTAGCTAGCTAGCTAGCTCCCATGGCGCTCATTTACCCGCGAGGGAGCTAGCTAGCTAGCATCAGGTGCTAAGGCCAAACTGTGGCAGTTTTTTTACTTCCTGGACCTGGATTTGCCACCTCTGCTTTTAATAATGAAAATATATATATGTGTGTGTGTGTGTGTATGTATATATGTTAGGGGTGTCAAAAAAAAAATCGATTCGGCGATATATCGCGATACTACATCGCGCGATTCTCGAATCGATTCAATAAAAAAAAAAAACGTTTTTTTTTTTTTTTTTTTTTTTTTTTTTAAGAGCTCAGAATTGTTCATTCGGTAGTCTTACCGATTCAACGTCTTATCATCATTGCCTTTTTTTTTTTTTGTGTGTGTGTGAATCGATTTTTAAACTTCCATTTTTAATAGAAAAATATTCAACAAAACGTCTGACTTCGGGTTAGGATTCACACCTTGAGCATGGAAGAATGTTATATGAACGGAACATTAAGCCTTAAAGGAAGGCTCCTTTAATTTTACATGTATGGCTTGATCGGCAGTAAATAGTTAGTTTAGCTACGAAAAATGCATAAGAGCTGAAGAATACACCCTTATATTGATTTATTTAACTTTTCTTCAACATTGAGGTACTTCCGTGTTGGAACGCCCCCGAGTGGTGACGTAACAAGTGTGTATACTCGCTTGACGAACAGTAGTTCACGCAGACATAACAACGAGGAGGACACAAACTGTCACTTATGCCTTTGTGTATTGCAAAATTTTGCAAGGCGTCGGCAAGGAAAAACCCGCGAGACCCCCCTAAAAAAAAACAAAAACAAACAAAAAAAAAAACGACTTGAGTAGACAATGGTTTGTTTGCTAAGTGCTGTCAACCTCCCGAAGGACAAGCAGGCGTGCGCGCAGCGAACATTTCAGGCATGAGGACTAAGAAAATATGTTACAATTTGAGATGGGGTACGCCACACGCCTAATACTAAAGCCCAACGCAGTACCGAGTATCTTTAAAGAACCAGACGTGGGAAATAATCAAGCCGATGGAGGATCTCTGGCGGCTACTTCCGCAACTGCTAGCAACACGGAGCCTTCACTCTCACCCAACAGCCGGCACAAATCGAGGTCTAACTACGGCCACTGAAAGATCTCGGAGAAGCGAAGCAAATTTAAAGCGAAAGGTAGGCATGTTTAGGGGGTAGGGGGGGGCATTCGTTATTATACTGCACGGACTGTTTTATTTCATAATTCATTTGAGTGTGAACATCGTCAAGTACGGGGATGAGGACGTTATGTTTTATCAGCTCGTAAGTTGTTTATACTAAACAAACTGACCATGTTCATAATCTTATTTTAACAAAAAAAATTATAGAATGTGGATTAGTGTCATTATCATGTGTCATGTGCGACGTACTACATTTGTGTTCTGTCCCGCTGTTCTTCCTGTGGTAACCAGCCTAGGTAACGGCGTCTCGCATTTCCTTACTTCATTCTGTCTATAAATAAACACGGTTAATACACAACCTTCTTGCAAGCTTTCGTTTACATCATCGGGACGCTACGCAAAAAAAGAAAAGAAAAAAAACAGCTAGGGGAGGTTGGCCGCTGTAACGATGATACATTTAATTTTACTATTTTTTCTTTTTCCTGAAATAGTTCGTCAGTTCCACACGTTTTGCATTGCTCGTGCTGTGTGTCACTTTACCTGTTGGATATTGGCAGTTGAGATTGTCCGCAAGGAACCGATCCTCGAGTTCTTTCATTTCCAGACAGCACACATTCATTAGCGGATTGTCCATTCCTGTGCAGCTCCCGCACCACCCCCCCGCCTGATTCACTCGTTCGTTAAAGTTTATTTTGTGCCCGAAAAGACCATCTGGCGCCACAACTTTCACATCCAAGGCAGACTTTCCTTCGGTAGGGTTATTTTGTCGTGTTGGATCGAAGCGATAAGGTTTAATCCTTCCGGGTTTGACGCTAGATGCACGGCTGCGTTGCATAGTGCTTCCATAGTGTAGCGTTTACACACTAGTGACGTAAACATCCGGGTTATTTAGTCACGTGTAACAAACATGCCGGCGTTCGATTCATTTTAACATCGGTTTAAAAGTTATTAAATGTACATAAAAAAATAATCACGTCACCAAATTAATTATTGAAAAAGTAGCAACTTTTTGCTGCTAAAAATGGATCAATAAGTAAAGTGTTCCTTTAATATTTTATTTTAATGGTGTTCAAACATGAAACAGATTACAACCTCTATAAGACTGAAATTTCAGATAAATAATACATTTTCATATAAATCTTACACTCTACAAGCTTACTGATTAGTATTTTCTAAATTTGAATGAAAAAAAATCGCAACAATCGACTTATAAATTCGTATCGGGATTAATCGGTATCGAATCGAATCGTGACCTGTGAATCGTGATACGAATCGAATCGTCAGGTACTAGGCAATTCACACCCCTAATATATGTGTATATATATATATTTATTTTTTTTTATCAGTGGAATAATCGATAGGATCATCAACTTTAAAGATTTGACAGACTACAAATGAGTCAGCACTACACTTAGAGACTCAGTAAGCTGCAATCATTCTTTGCAGAGGATAAAGAATGCTTGTAAGTAGTGTCATAATGTCTGTCTTTATGTGTTGCTACTGTTTGAGGTCAATTATCTGCTGCTCAGAAATTTATAATACAGAAAACTATCAATGCTATATTTTGACTTTGATACTGCCACTGAAAGGATACTATTGCAAAAAAAAAAAAAAAAAAAAGAAAAAATTTGATGAATTTAGAAAATTTAAAAAATTACACGAATATTGCTAAATACATTTTGAACATTTTATATAGACTTCAGAACAATAGAGCACAAAGCATTTAACATTTTTCAGCACTACTATATAGGGATAGACGAGATCGGGTTAAATTTTCAGCCTTATTTGAAGGCGACCGATACCAGTCCAGTATCATATCGTATATTCTTATGGCCATTTTACAACCAGAAATTCGAAGAACAGAAATTTGCCATTAATTTCATGAAACTTTAAGGAAAAACGCTTCAAAGGTCTTTCTTTAAAATGATCTGTCCTTGTTTTTTGGGGGAAATTTTATGTATCAAAAGCAGTAGTGTTATCGGTAATTCATAGAGTTGAGTACTCACGCTTGAAAAAAAGGGGGTATGGATATCAAACATCTTTAATCGATAGATACTGAGAAGAAACTATGGTAAAAACTTGGAGTTAAGTAAAAAGAAAGAAATAAATAACAGCGAAATAATTTCAGATAATTTTTTATTCAGATAATTCTAAAAATTATCGTTTTGAATAGTTTTAAACATTTCAAACACAAAGCATTTAACATTTTTAAACACTACTGAACAATTTATAAATGCTATCTAATATTGTACAAAAGCTTTTGTTGTTTTAGTTTATCCCGCTATTGATATTGATACAAGAAATCCATCCTTGGAAGCCCTGCGACCTACCTGAGCCGTGTGTCTCCAGTTGTGTCCCCACTGCTTCAGCGCCCTGTGAGCCTCCTCCAACTCCTGCTTGAGCCTGGACGTCTCCGCGCAGGAGCCTGAAGGCATCAGGGCTGCTGGGGGGGTGCCGGGGGAGCCCTGGCCTGACGGGAAGTGCTCCCAGATGTTACCGCTCATACCGTTAAGACCTACAAAGCAACGCGGGAGTGTTCGTCACATTCGCGCTCTCTCTCATGTGCGATTGTGAGGTGACGTTCCACAAACCTAAAGAGCCGTGGGACGTGCTCAGGAAGGGGTTCTCTTGTTGGCCAGGTTGGGACAGCTGAGTGGAGAAGAACGGGGACGCGCGTGGCCTGATTGGAGGAGACGGTGAAGGAGAGCTAAAAGGAGCAGGTGTGCTAAAGGATCCTGGGATGTTGACTGGGGCAGAACTCTGGAGACGGTTACCTCCTAGAAAAGCAACAAGAACATATTGTGGATAACCACGTTGCTTTTAAACAGTCTTTTTTTTTCATTTTTGGAGACGTTACACAATTACCCAGCCTAACTCCCACCCGCGGCAGACTTGAACTACTCTCCAATGCTGATGCACCAAAATCATTCAGGTCAAGATCATCCAACGCCGACTCTGCAACATCAGGAGCAGCACAATGATTTGAAACCCCCACATCAAAAAAAATAAACCAATTCATCGTGACTTACCAACGACAGACTCCACCGTCTCGCTGGTGGGGTAGAAGGGCAAAGCGTTGGCATTCATTCCTGATGCGACGCTGGTCCCCGGGGGTCCGAGGGGGGCGGGGCTGGGTGGGGTTGCGGCCAGGCTGGAGGGTACGCTGGATGACAGACTTAAAGGGCTGCCTACTGGCAGAAACACCAGCAGATCCTGAAGAAGGTACAATGTCACATTTGAGAAAAAGAAACAAGATGTGGACTAATGTGACTTTTTTTTCCAAGACCGATACCAGTACGAGCACTCAACTTGAGTAGTCAACGATACCAATACCTCTAGTGCTTTTCATACATAAAATTAAGAAAAACTACATATCCCAATATAGCAGTTCCTTAACTCATTCAACTCCACTGAAGCAACCCCCTTCGCTCCCAGCTGTTTTACTGGATATTGGCTAATTTTGCAAGGCCCACAGAATATTGTGTTCGATTTCTATAAAACATGGAACCTACCAAAAATAAAAATTAGAGTCTCTTCTTTCATCAGAAAAAAAAAAAAAAAAAAAAAAAGTATATTTCTATCCGTTTCCGTTTTTGCAGCAATTAGCATTAGAATATAGCTAAGTTTCATCATTATTCACAAATCTCTTTAAAACTGTGGGGAAAACAGCTTTGTTGCAACATGGTCCTAGTTGATCTCATACTCTGCTGCCACCTGCAGGCCGTTTTTGTAATAACTACCATTGACATTACTATTCTCTTTAGTTCAGAGGCTGCATCAAAGCCTTGTATACTCTAGCATAAATAAACATAAAAACAAACGTATAAATTCATCTTTGGAAGCATGGTAAAATTTAAAACAGAGCGGATTTATACGTTTTTGGGAGCAAATGAGTTAAAATTGCAAATTAATGGCAATTTTCTATGTTTCTAATTTCTAGTTCTTGAAAAGGCATCAAGTACTGCTACCAGGCACCGGTACTGGGACGATACCCAGCCTTATTTCAAGGTATTGACAGCCTACAGCAATATCCCATTTGTGGCCATTTCATGATCAGCAATTACAAATCAAAAAGGAAAAATGCTAAACTAGGATATAAAAATGTTTTTCTTAAAATGATCTCTCAATGATTTTATGGGGAAATTTTGTTTAAAAAGTACCAGTGGTACCGGTACTTGGTGCTGTATCGATATCGATGAATAATCAAGAGTTGAGTACTCGTATAGGTATCGCTCTAAAAAAAACGTGGTTTCCAATTAAATACAATGCCTTGTGAAAGTATTAGCCCCCCATTAACTTTGACCTTTTGCCACATCTCAAGCTTCAAACATAGAAAATTGTAATGTATTTATTTTTTATGAAAAATCAACACCAAATGGGGCATAATGTACACAATAATTTTAAAATGTGTTTTTTCTAGGGGTGGGAATCTTTGACATGAGGCCGATTCGATATGTATCTCGATACACAGGTTGCGATTCGATTGAAAAACGATTATCTTTCAGAACAGAACGGTTCGATTAAGTTTGGGAACGATACAATTTTCGATTCGATACGATTAATTTCAATCTTCAAAACTTATAGTGACATTTGTTGTTTGTAAACAATCTTAAAACACCACAAATTTTTACAGGATCTACAAATGTGTTAAAAAAGAACAACAACAATGTCTTCTATATTTTTATATATTGAATCAATTATTTAAATGGACCGGAACAAAGGGCTGGGCGATATGACTGAAAAATGTATCAGTTTAAATATTTATTAGTCGTTATTGACAGTTATAATTGTTTTGTTTTGTTTTTTTTTATTCAAAATCAGGATCAGGAAAACAAAAGGCTGATAATTCAATTTGAAATATAAATATTTAACCTTTAAAAAGACACCAACACAATTAAACAGAATATGTCCACATTTCAGAAACATAAATTTAAGACATGAAATAAACCTACCGTCCAGCCAAAAGAAATATGAAGCCACCTTATGGAACAATAAATCTATCTAACACATTTTAACCACTTAATATATCCAAAAATATTTCCAAAAGTGCCCTTCCCTTTTTATCAACAATTTTTGTTTTTAACAATTTTTGTTTTTCTTTGCCATCACATTCATTTTTGGTTAATGTATGACATCTTTTTTGTTTTTTATCTGAGACACGATGATGACCACGGAATCACCACTGTTTATGTTTTGTTTTTTGGGCTGTCGTTCATTTTGAGTTTGATGACGTAATCGCGGGCACGTCTCAGTTCTCCTATCTGCTGCTCATGCTAGTTGTAGACATTGACAGGGAGCCACAAACTGAGAAATGAGATACTTGCAGTGTGCTTTTATCATAGCTGGTGTGTTGGCTGTGGGACATACCTGTGTCGTTTGAATCCATGCATTGGACCGTCACGGGAGTTATTCTTTTTGGCTCGCTCGCAGTACCAACGCTGGCCCGGGACATACAAGTGCACCGAGAGGACTCGACAGCCATGGGAAATACCGAGATGTACGGCACTGGCTTCTGCTAACTGTCTCCATTTGCATGTTGTCACTCGTTGTGCGCGACTGCGCGCGTGCCGTGTCGCGAGCACGGCGTTGACGGTAGGCGGGCCCCCCTCCCCCCCCAAAAAGGTGCGTAACGTCTTTGCATTATGTTTACAACATCCGGGGAATGAAGCGTCTCTGAGCGCTACTTTGCTAGCTCTCTGTAAACACGGAAGTAGCTTGAATACTGATGCTACTGAAATGTAAACAAAACAAGTAGAGCACGGTGCAGAACTCTTGCTATTGTTATGAAAACCATAAAGCCTCACTCGCAACCGATTCACAGCAACGCGATATCCGGTCCACAGCTTTACAAGCAACGTATCTAAGGATTCCCGGCGGATTTTGTATCGGTTGACAAGTCTGCTACCGATACAGGCCGTTTAGCTCCCCTTGACGACCGATGGTTCGGTCGAATCGGTTTTTTGTCCCACCCCTAGTTTTTTCATAAATGAATAACTGAAAGGGGTGCGCAAAATTATACACCCCCTTTTCTCTAAGTGCAGCCAACTGACTCCACAAGTTCCCTAATGATTTCTGAATGATCAAATGTTGACCTAAATGACTGATGATGATACATGGAGTCCACCTGTGTATAATCTAGTCTCAGTATAACTGCACCTGCTCTGTGACGGTCTCAGATGTCCGTTAAAAGAATTCATGAAGACCGAGGAACACAACAGGCTAAAAGTTCACAGGGGTAATACTTTTGCAAGACACTGTACAGAAATATGATCAAGTAACGTCACAGGTGAGCAAAGCAAGAAATTCTACCTGTTTACTGATTTGTGCTGACGTCACTTCTCTGCTGCGCTGCTCTAAGGAAAAACTCCTCTGCTTAGCCTGAAAGCACCACAAAAAGACGATTTTTTACATCATCCCACTCATGCATGCCACGCCGCCCACTTTGCCCCTTTTTCCTTCATCTCACCTGATCCTCCCTCTCATATCCAGGCGCCCTCCCGTACCCTCCCTCCCCCACCCAAGGAGACAGAGGCTCGGCCGCTCCCCTCATGTCCTCACACAGACCCAGCACGCTACCCAGCAGGCCTTGCTCGGCAACATGTGACCCGGCTGGGGGCGAGAAGGGGTCGGCGGCCTGACCCAGCCCCTTATTGTGCCCTCTCGAGTCTGCAAGCTCCTCTGCAGAGGTCGGATCTGGGGGATGGAGAAATAGGGGGGATCTGGGGGAGGAGAATGACCCCTCGAAGACGAATGCTTCTGGAGTGTATTAAAAAAATAAATAAAATCACTATGTTTTTGGAACCAATGTGTCATGTGGCGGTGACTTACTTTCAACATGAGCAAAAGCACAAAATGGTCCTCTGGGACAGCTGCCACACTGCTGCATGTCGTTACACTTGGTGGACTTGTAGATCTGTGCAAACAAATCAACAGCGCCGTCAAACGTTGGGACATTTCCTGTAGGTCAGCTCGGATTCGGAGACGCACCTCGGGATGGAACTGTTGCTCTGTTCTCGTGTGGCAGTACTGGCATCCCTCCGCGCACTCACATTTGCTCGGGTCAGCCCACTCCTCGCTCAGTTTCACGGCCGGACAAGGCAAAGCTCTGCGGGCGGAGCAGCAAGTGGCATCGATTTCACGCTGAGAAAAGTCATCTTTGGCTGATGAATTATGCCGCACCTGTATTTGTACTTATGTGGGCTGCGCCGCCTGTCCTTGCTGTTGTGGTAATACGGGCAGGCGTAACCTTGGCGACACAAGCGAGGCGGCTTCTTGCACAGTTCTGTCTTGTAGTGCGATAGCACATAGTTGTTATCTGAGGAAACAAGGAATAGGGATAATATATATTTTAGATTCAGTATATTTCTACATGTGGGAGACTCACAAACACACAGCACATTTGCCTCATTATCTCTGAGAAAGGACATGAAAGAGCTGAACTACTTGTATATGGTGACTAGGGATGTAACGATATCCAAACATCACGATACGATAATTATCACGATATTGTGGGGGCGTTGGCGATATTTAAAAAATATCACAATATTGTAAAAAAGGAGTTCATACTAAAAAAACAACAACAATATTGTGCTTTTGTACATAACAGGAATGCATATAAACCACCTACAATCTCTAATAACAATATTAAGGCACTTACTTGGTAATGCAAGCACACATTGATCGCTTCACAAGCAAATTAGGTTCCCCTTCATCTGACAATTAGCATAGCTTTTGTACATAGAAGGCCAAAACATCCCTAATGAAAATTAAATTGCACTAATAAACTAGCCACTAGAGGGTGCTAGAACTGCACACATGGAAATCAACCTGACTTGAACAGAGGTGATCCTTTTAAATATTGTGAACATGACAATGACGATATTGTGGCAGTTTTAATATCACGATATTGCCCTTATCGTGACATCCCTAATGGTGACAGAGCTAACCAAAGACACAGTCAATATCCTATAATTTCTGAGGCCTCAATTATTGCCTTAGCTTGAAGTCCGGAAAAACAACAGAATTGTTTTGCAACGTCACACACATGACAGGAGACTGGACCATGTTTTGCGTTAATACAAAAATTCTCATTCATTTTTTTGCATAGGACTTGACAACAAAATAATACATTTTGATTTGTCAATATTTGTGTATACTTCATTGCAAATACGCTCCAAATATCGCAGCTTGCAAGGGCATCTTGTGCATAATCAGCCTGTTCCAACTCATCCCAGAGATTTCCAATTACATTTTGGTCTTCTTGGTTGTTCCAAAACAAACCACCCAACCACAGTGATAAGGACGCCTCTACACATAATAAGAAACATTTTAAGTTGCGGGTCAAATTGACCTGTTTGGAAAAGCTAGAACTTAAAAAAAATTCAACTTTTCATTTTTAAATTGCATTGCCTTGTGTTATTATGTGATACTTTTTGATGATTAAACATTAGAGCAGGTCACATTGACCCATGAACATCGTTGTTACGAAACGAACACAACAGGAGGGAAAATCATTTTTCATATAAACCAGGGTCTTGTCTCATTCACAAACAAGTGCCTCTCATGGCTGTTAATGGCTGCTCCGCTACCAGAAAACAGGAGGAGTTATTTTTTAATAAATAATCCAGCAACGACTGTCACGCTCACCTGGCCCTTATTCATTTTTCTTACACATTTCCCACAATAATAATGTCATGATATGTTACATATGAACAAGTTGTTTTGCTGGTAATTCCCATTCATTTGCAAAAATAATATAATATAGTGGAAAGTAAACACAGAACATTGGTTCTAGATTTGGTCATTTTTTCCCCCCAGCCATAAAATCAACTAAATACTAGTACTGGCCAACTGCTTTGTTGAAAGCCCCCAAAATGCTTTTTGGAGTCAGAAATGTGTGCTGCTAGTACTGACATCACTGTGAGACGTACCTTGCCAGCGTGGTTCTTCACTCAAAATCTTCTCTATGAGGGCCGTACTGGCTGCCTGACCCGACTGGCCATCTCCTCCAGCTCCTTCTGAGGGTCCCGTGCCACCTTGACACTCAATAACCTGCATCTCCCTGTGAAAATATACAATGTAAATAAACCCCAGTATCTTACAAAGACAATTATTTAAACTTGAAGCTAATTTTCCATACCTCACATCATACACAGGGCTGCGCAAGTCGTGAGAGCCGTGCGCAAAGGCACAATGGCAACCGTTTTTGCTGCAGTGGCCTTTTGTGTCCGTTTCGTGAATGCAAGAACCCGTCTTATAGTAGCGGAGGTGATACCTTCGTTCCGTGTCCCCGGCTGTCCGATGTAAAAATGCACATCTGGAGGGCACAAAAATTAGCACTCAAAATGTGGATGCAAATGCAGGAACATTAGTTTGAAGTAGTGATAGGAAAATGAGGCTTCATGAAACACTTGCGATATCTTTTTTGCTCCACTAGATTGTGCTCTTGGTTTAAATTTAAAAGCTAGTGCTTCAAGAGGCTTTCATGAAGCTGCATTGTGTCCATCACTTTGAAGTAAGGAAGGGAGAAATTAAATGTGAGAGAGGATAAACTTTTAAATATGAAGTCACCTTATCAAGCAGGCAATACTAAGCTGACATTAGATTGAAAACAAACTTGTCACATTCAAAATTATTTTAATTAAATGATCATAGTTGGAAAAATAATTAAATTACTTTAAATTATTAGGAATGGAAAAGTAAAATAGAAGCAGGTTTTTGCTTTTTTTTTTTTTTTTTTTTTTTTGCATCTATGTAAAACAGTTTATTTGATTAGAACTGCATCAGTTCGTCACAAAAAAAAATAAAAAAAAATCTAAAAAGGTTGTTTATATTCCTAGAATGTTTGATAGAATATTTTGTCTAATCATGGACCACTAAACAAAAGATGCTCGTTTTTCCTCTTACTCATCTCCATCAGGACAAGTTCCGGTTCCCTCGTCATATTTGGTACAGTAAACATCTGGACTGTAGTTGAATGTCCCGTCTCGTTTGCGCATGGGCCTGCGGCGCCGCTGGTTCAAGAAGTGCCAGTGGAAACATGAAAAAGGCCGGTGTTGTGTACATTTATGTTGTACAAACAGGGGACACTGCTCCGTTCTGAACTCCTTTAGATAGCTGAAAAAGAGCAAATCAAACAAGATAGAAATTCACGTTTAGAAAGCTATCATGATCTAACAATACCGTTTTTTCTCAATTCCCTACCTGTGTCGATTCTCTCTGTAGCCTAAATCCTTACAATTTCATGTTGCATTAAATTCTAGTCATTTACCTACAAATTGATGTTAAGCATGTTAGTCGATAGTTTATGTTTTGCAGACCTAGTTTAGAGTACCGTATTTAGGAACCATCTTCCAAAATTACATAACCGATTGTTTACAGTATGCGAACCCGATTGCACGTGAGTTTGTGTACATTTAGCTAGCTTATGGGCTAATATGCTAACATTACGTACGTGTAGTGTTGAGGTTTTTCGGGCTGAACGTTCAACACGGTAGCGGGAGATGTCGAGCCCCCAACGGATGATGAAGACGACGACGACGACGACGACTGACCCCCGGCAGTCGTCCCCGCTGAAGATAACGGGGGCGGCGGGTGCGTTTTAGACATTTTAACTCTCGGGAAAGTCCCAACAACAAGCTTGTTTTTAGCAAAAGAGGCTAGCTAGCTCGTCGAGTTAGCATAGAAATCCGCATTCTACAACGATGTGAGTTTGCGCGAGACTGGAGGAAGTAGTACAAATGCTGTGTTCAAGATATGTTGGGATTGTTGTATTTTTGAAATTCATTCCCGAATTTTACTGTCGGTTAAAGACGACGATATTTAAGATGAAATAACATATTTAAGATGAAAGAAGGTAACGACAGTGGATTAAATTACATCAAAGGAGAGGGTTAAGTTTTGATTGAAGAAATTGTCTCACACGTCTTTGATATTAAGCAAGCAGAACAGTGGTTCAAGCAGATACATAAGCCCGTGATTACTGTATAATCAAATATAATTTTTCTCACAAAGGGGATATGGTCAATTTTGATAAAACTAACATATAAATAAAGAAAAAAATACAGTGTGATGTAGCGCGCTGGATCGATTTTGTTAGGCACATCTCATTGGCTGTATCCTTTGGCCGTCCCACAATGTACCAATGAGCATGAAGTGGTTTTGCGAGGTGACGTCACGCCTAACTATTAATACTTGGCCTCAAGCTTCCAACCAGCATTGATCATTTTTCGAGGTGACTGCGACCTGCTAACACAGCTCATTCGCTACACAACAACATCAACGTCACAAAGGTAAATAATATATGTATTTTTTGTTGTTTATCTTACGAAAATGATTTAATTTCTCTCACCGTGATGTCGACTGTCTGTGTCATCGTGTCGTTAGGGCGACGCACGGAACGTTTTGCCAGTCCTTACAAGGACAATAGGCTCGTTTATACTGCGTTCATAAACAAAAACTATTATTTAACCTTCGTCCACCATGTGTTGTTGGTAAGATCGATCGTGATCTAAGATATGTGCGCCCTGTAAATGAAAACACGATATATGTGAGGCTATTTACGGATAAGCTAAAGCTGTTTAAATGTAATCGCAATGTCGAGTGGGGGTGAAATGAGAGCGAAAATGGCGAAGACGACAAACTGAGGCTGATGGCGGCCCTGTTTGGCGCCACGCTACAGCCGGTTCTTCTATAAATACGTGTTTCTATCCAGAATTATTTTATAGTGTGTTGTGTCGAATGTAGGATTTTAGTTTTGTCGACTTGAGTAGGCTCTTCTTGTGTGGTATTTTAGTCACGATGCGTTATTAGTGTACCGACGGTAAACCAGACGCCTCCTCGTTGTTAGGCGGGAGGGGGATGGGCGCCTTGTTGTGGGCTAGGCTAACACTGCTAGCTAACCGCTTCACGTCGTTTCTACTTCCCGTGGGTGTATACATATGAGTCGCCCTTAATTATGGTGCATTGTTTATTTTTTTTTATTTTTTGTAGTTAGTACGAGATGGCCCGTACCAAGCAAACTGCCCGTAAATCCACCGGAGGAAAGGCGCCAAGGAAGCAGCTCGCGACCAAGGCAGCCAGAAAGAGTGCGCCCTCTACCGGAGGAGTGAAGAAGCCCCATCGCTACAGGTGGGTTTCAACTGACGTTAAAGCATGACGTCATCTATAAAGTGATAGTCACCACAAGTCGTTTGAATGAATTATCCTCAGGCCGGGCACTGTGGCTCTGAGGGAGATCCGTCGTTACCAGAAGTCCACTGAGCTGCTCATCCGCAAGCTGCCCTTCCAGCGCCTGGTGAGAGAGATTGCGCAGGACTTCAAGACCGATCTTCGCTTTCAAAGTGCTGCCATTGGAGCTCTTCAGGTAAATGATTTTTTTTCTCTCTCTTTAAATGAAATTGTGAGCTAATATAATGCTTTTGATTCCTAATAGGAGGCCAGCGAAGCTTACCTGGTGGGTTTGTTTGA
Organism: Festucalex cinctus; assembly: GCF_051991245.1. Lineage (NCBI taxonomy): Eukaryota > Metazoa > Chordata > Actinopteri > Syngnathiformes > Syngnathidae > Festucalex > Festucalex cinctus. The sequence continues at coordinate 19,093,926 of NC_135427.1, read as the reverse complement.
GGACACCAATCTGTGCGCCATCCACGCCAAGCGTGTCACCATCATGCCCAAAGACATCCAGCTGGCCCGCAGGATAAGGGGAGAGAGGGCCTAAACCTCTTGACAGTGATGTGTCAAGACAAATAATCCTATTTATCATACATAACAATTTTTGTGGATTTTTTTTCTTTTTTTTTCTTATTTCTTGGGTAATGAGTTTACGACTTTTTGTATCGTATTTTTTGCCATCAACCATTCCACAAGCTAATGGGTAGTTGTGTAGGAATATTTGCCTGTTGTGTGGATTGTTACTACATGTAAGACATCACTGCCCCTCCCTCAAGTTTTTGTGGATAATGGCCTCCCATCCATGGTAGTGTCCCATATAGCCATGTTGGCACCTTATTGACCATTTCCGGCACAAAATGCAGCTTGCCCAACAGATCTGTCTTCACTACTGTTACACAACTCTTGGTGCAAGGAGCAGACCTTATTTTTCTGGACTGCTTTTTACATGTTTTCCAACATTGAACAAAATCCTGGCAGCTACATTTTAATAATTGAGAATTGTCACGTCTTTCTATTAAAGGTCTTTATGAGTAGATGTTCTGTTTGTGCGTGTGTGGTTTATTGATTGATTGATGCGCTCTTTTTGAGTTTTGACTGTTTATTTACACATCATACAAACCACTCCGTGTGCTTGAAGCCAGTGGCTGCAAGAGAAATTTTTACACATTAGTTTCATTACTATGTATGTAAACTAAGCATGTTTTGTCTTACCTATACGACAAACTATATCTTCACACTCCTTGCTGCTAGCAGTTTTGAGCGCCACGCAGTTGAAGCTTGTTTGGGAGTTGGACGGTGTTTCACGCTCTGGTCTGTTACTTAGGATGACATCACAGTTGAATTTACTTTTATTTGGGTACAATTGTTTACATCCATACCACTTTCTAGCAATGCTACATCTAACTTAAATCGTCTGAAAATGTCAAATCTGTATCCACCCACTACTGTTCCTACACTGACAATTTAGACCAGGGGTGTCAAAGATGCGGGGCGGATCAGGACCGCAAAGGGCGACCAATTAATCAGCTGGCCACAATCAAAACATAAATTTATAATCTCACAAGCAGTCATCAGATGAGCAACGTAACTTGTATGGTGAATCGTCCTGGATGTCATTATTTTACACAACTTCAATTTACGGTTTATTTTTTTTTTAAATCATAGACCGACATAAACATGTTAAATACGACAAATTAATTATTGGTAACAACAGGTATGACAAGGATTAACATCCTTATAACATTAACTCATTTGCTCCCAAAAATGTATAAATGTGTTCTATTTTAAATATTAAGTGTTCCAAAGACGTATTTATACTTTTTTTATTTATTTATTTTTTTTTTATAAATGATAGTGCATACAGAAGGCTTTGATGCAGCCTCTGAACTGAAGAGAACTGTTGAATCAATGGTAGTTATTACAAAAACAGCCAGCATGTGGCAGCAGAGTATAAGAGATCAAGCAGGGCCATGTTGTAACAAGCTCTTGTCAGTGTTTTCACCAGGAATGTAAATAATGATGAAACTTAGCTATATTCTAATGCTTATTGCTTCAAAACAGAAACAGATAGAAATACTTTTTTTCCTGATGAAAGAAGAGACGCTAAATCTTTCTTTTGGTAGGTTCCAAGTTTTTATAACAACAGAACACAATATTCTGTGGGCCTTGCAAAAATCAGTCAAAATACAGGAAAAAAGCCAGGAGTGCATTCATGCTATTTTTTTGGAACAGTATGATTACAGTTGAGCTCCATGATTTTGGACTAGCCCACGAAAATAGCAAAAATCTGCGTATAAGTGACGGCAAAAATTATATACCGTTATTTTACCGATCCGGCCCACTTGGTAATATATTTTCCTCCATGCGGCCCCTGAGCTAATATGAGTTTGACACCTCTGATTTAGACATTAGCATCCAAACATGTACATTTCATACTTACATGACGCAAAAGCCCAATATCGTGTAATCTGGCTGAGTGTACCTCCCAACACATGATATATCGGGATAGTGATGTTCACACAGTGTCTACAGAAATTCAACATTTTGAGAATTGAAACAAAAAACAAACAAAAAAAATCTTGCAATAAATGTAGTGTTGTATAATATACCCACCAGTTTACTGCTGCTCTCTGTACATGTTAAGTGCGTTTCCTGCATATCTAAATGCACTTCCTGTGGAACAAAGCACAGTGTTTGTGTTTACATTTGAATGGATAAGAAGAACAGCTTTTAAATGCCCCAAGCAGGGGAGCGGTGTAATAACCTTGCTTGGCAGGTTTTCTTGCAACACGTGTGAAATCGCAAACTGCAACACCTCCTTGGCTCCAAACTAAAATAGCAAAATATGTGTCACAATCAAAAAAGCCTGACACGCCCTTCAATCATTAGCATGACTTACCATTCCAATGTTTTTTTCCCCCAAGAACTGGACAATGTACACAATCCTGCCAAGGAGAGACGAGAATGTTTACGTCAGTCGTATTTGATTTTACCAGTCGGTTCTTGCCCCGACTTGCCTTCCCTCTTTGAGACACTGCGTTGGAGCAGAGGTTCTCTGGTCATTCGCAGCAAGCTGCTGGCAGGGGGCGGGACCGAGTTGCAGCCACGGTTTGTCTATCTTCAGAGTCCGCAGCAGTTTGACCAGAGGACGGTACACCGTGCCGTCCCGGGCTCGCCAGCGCACGATGCGGATGGTCAGGAAGCAGCCTTTCAGCCGGGATACAACCACATCTGCCTACCACACATAGGACTTAGTCAGGGGTCGGCACCCTTTACTGTCAAAAGAGCTGCACTGTAACAGAAAAATATGTAGCATCCAATACTTTTGAGATTCATTTCTTCAACCTTTCGTCTTCCGTTCTCAGATTTTATTTATTTATTTATTTATTTTTGGTAATTTTTCATACATTTTTAAAATTTTCTCACTTTCTATCAAATTTCTTACAATTTTATGGACATATGATAATTTTCTGCCTCTTCTTCCTTTTTGGAAATTTTATGGCTATTTTTTTGACTTTTTCTATTTTGCTAGCAATTTTCAGAAATTTTTGGCAATTTTTGTGTATATTTTATTTTATGTCAATATTTGGGATTCCTTCTTGATTTTCTGCCTATTTTTTTTTTCTATACATTTTTGACATTTTTAGCAATTGTGTACATTGCATGGTCATTTTTGGGACTTTTTCTTTTGTTTTTGGACATTTTATGGTTACTTTTTGAAGGTTTTATTTCCTACATTAAATCAATTTCAGATTTTTTTGTGGCAATTTTGTGCAGCTCTAATGGTAATTTTTGGGATTTCTTCTTGTGTTTTTGGACATTTTATGGTTACTTTTTGAAGGTTGACTTTCCTGCCTTAAATCAAGTTCAGATTTTTTTTAATTTTTATTTTCTGGGCAATTTTGTGCAGACTTTATGGTAAATTTCGGGATTTCTTCTTATGTTTTTGGACCTTTTATAGTTACTTTTTGAACGTTTTCTTTTCTGCCTATTTTTTTTTTTTTAATCAATTTTTTACATTTTTATCAATTGTGTACATTGCATGGTATTTTTTGGGACTTTTTCCTTTTGTTTTTGGACATTTTATGGTTACTTTTTGAAGGTTTTGTTTCCTGCATTAAATCAATTTCAAATTATTGTTATTTTTTGTGGCAATTTTGTGCAGATCTTATGGTAATTTTCAGGATTTCTTCGTTTGTTTTTGAACATTTTATGGTTACTTGTTGAAGGTTGTTTTTCCTTCCTTAAATCAATTTCAGATTATTATTTTTTTGTGGCAATTTTGTGCAGATCTTATGATAATTTTCAGGATTTCTTCTTTTGTTTTTGGACATTTTATAGTTAATTTTTAAACATTTTATTTTTTTTGCTTTTTTAAAAATAAAATTTTCTGACTGGGCATCCATCCATCCATTTTCTTGACCGCTTATTCCTCACAAGGGTCGCGGGGGCTGCTGGCGCCTATCTCAGCTGGCTCTGGGCAGTAGGCGGGGGACACTCTGGACTGGTTGCCAACCAATCGCAGCTGACTGGGCAATTTCATGGTAATTTTATTTTGTTTTTGGACATTTTATAGTTACTTTTGGAAGGTTTATTTCCTGTATTAAATCAAGTTCAGATTTTTTTGTGGCTTCTTTTGTGCAGATCTTGTGGTAATCTTCGGGATTTCTTCTTTATTTTTTTGACATTTTATGGTTACTTGTTGAAGGCTTTATTTCATGCCTTAAATCAATTTCAATTTTTTTTTTTGGCAATTTTGTGCAGATCTTATGGTAAATTTCAGGATTTCATCTTGTGTTTTTGGACATTGTATAGTTACTTTTTAAGCATTTTATTTTTTGCTTTTTTAAAAATACATTTTCTGACTGGGCAATTTTATGGACACTTTATGGTAATTTCTTTTTGGACATTTTTAGGTTTTAAAACCTTTTTCATCTACGTACCTTTTGTCTCTCCTTTCCTGACATCTTAAAAAAAAATGTCAATCAATTCATTTACAGAATATTTTATCTAAAAATAAATCATGTAAAATAAAATAAAATAAAATAAATAAATAAATAAATAAATATATATATATATATATATATATATATATATATATATATATATATATATATATATATATATATATATATATATATACACACACACACACTTTTTTTTTTTTTTTTTTATACAAATTTCTTTTTTCGAGAGCCACAGGAGAGCCAAATGTGGCTCCAGAGCCACAGGTTGCAGACCCCTGGTGTAGCATTTAAAATGGCAATAAAATGCATTTAGTAGTCTCGAACTGCACAAGAGACAAGTTGAAGAACTTCCCTACCTGTCCGTTCTTGGCATTCCTCAGACAGGTCCCATTGATTTCGTCAATGACATCACCACGGCTTATAAACTTGTCAACATGCACCTGGCTGCCAGATATCATGTCCAGAAGGAAGACGCGCCCATTGAGGTAACTAATAAACAGATTGTGAGGTAATAAAATCATTTTTCTGACACCTGTAAAGAACAGATGCAATCAATGACGCTTACATATTAGATAATACAAACCTAAAGATCATTCCCACCTGTCGACATGGCACCACTTCATATATGTCACACACCTGGGAAAAAAACAAAATATTTTTACTCGTTTTGTGATTAAGGTTTACATAATAAATAATAAAGTGATAGTATGGTTACCGGTAAAAGCCAGCTTTCATCCAAAAAACTGCAATTCTGTATAGAGACATTTATGTCAGGAAGCTGATTCACAGATTCATTCAAGGACTCTGCTATAAAACATATTTTTAATTAAAGTTTTTTTATTTTTATTTTTTTTTCAACTGAGCGATTTATAGTTCAAAAAATACGTCAAATGAACTGGTTAAGTAATAAAACAGCACCGACCCCCATGTCCAGTTCAAACTTCATTTGTGAGAGAACCAACAGCAGGGACATGAAAGGTTCTGGAAGAGGCAGACATGTTGACATTTGACTTGATCTATTTCCAAAGCTTTTGTTTAACCTTCTGTTTTTAACAAGAAGTACAAATATTCACCTGAAAATTCTTCATTCCTGAGGATTGAGAAGGCTGGGTTGTACCACTGAGGAGGGAGAAAACTGCAGTCGTTTGTTCGATTGACAAACAAGAATGCGTAGACGACATCTTACATGACCACATTGTATCCCAATCACAAGTTAAAATGCTTAATTTGAAACAACCAATAGAAGATAATGAGGTCAGATCTGAGAGCATTCAAGTCAAGAGTAAACAAACATGGCTGGCGGTCAAGATAAACTTTTGTTTTGTTTGTGAATAGATAATTTGTTTGTCAGCAGTCCTGATAAAATATTGATGTAATCTATTAGTGCATTGATGTTTGTTATCTTAATTAGGTGATTAGAACCTGGTGTGTCATTTCATTGCACTTTTTCTTGTTTTTTTCCCCCCATGTAAAATGTTTTGGATTTAAAGTCTTCAAAATGTATTTTAAAAATGAGCTATCATCACTATTGATTGACAAAAAGATTTTTGAACTTGTTTTCCTGACAACCCCTCAAACAAAGACTGTATCTGACCTCCAAGATTCCGGGCGTGTGCAGGAGGTGAGTGATGAACTGTGGCAGGGTCTTACGGCTGAGACCCAATCTTAGCAGGTAACGACCTCGGCCCTGAGATGAGATCAGCTTCCGGCAAGTTTTAGTCTGTTCCACAGCCCATGCCAGAGTATACAGCCTACGAAAACAATAGGTCAGACAATATGCATTTGTATTTAAGTCCAATTATGTTTCATCTCTTCTATCAGACCTGCCACATGTATCTTGGAGGAGAAGCTGCTCAAAACATTGCCAGTAGTCTCTACGACGAAGACTGAGGACCGGCTCTGGAAAGAATGAACAAAATGCTTGTTATTATTTTTTTAAAGTAATACAAAATGGTAGCAGTACATAAACAGACACCAACGTTGGAGTCCTTTCCTGAGTACCAACTCAAGAAGCTGGCAGCAAGAGGTGAGGTGAGGGTTGCTGTCCGTCACCGTCTGCCCATCATCAGACTGCAGGTTCAACAAGCACACTGGCGAGGAGGAAAAACAAAACATTGATACCACCACCGTAATGTGTTGTAGAAGTCGTCTTTACCTTTGAGGGCGCTGAGAAGTGGATCTCTGGGTGCCATATTGACGGAGCAAAAGCCTCACTTCCGCGTCGTGCGTTGAACGAACTGTCCTCATACCTCATTTATATGAGGAGCCTCATTTGATATGAGATGAGTAGAATATGACACCAATAATTGTGAGAGTTCAAAATGATCGCCGCCTGAATGCTAAGCAGTTTGTCAACTGTGGTGGCATCTTGGCGTCTACAGTGAACGATGGTGCGTTTAAAGACTCTTTCCAATTGTGTGGATTTTAGAACGCGTCTTAATTTAAAAAAAAAAAAGAAAAGAAAAAGAAAAGAAAAACGCGTCGAATGAAATGCAACCATGCCGTGTTTATAATAATTCATTTAAAGACCACCAATGTCTAAGAAAAAAAACTTACATTTAGGAAGACCTCAAAACAAATGACGTCAGCTGTTTATAAAGCTGTAGCGCCCCTCAGCGGTCGTAATAGCAACCTGCAGTCCAGTGCCGTTCAAAACGGAGAAAGCGAAAGCGCTCATTCGCTCCTGACTCAGTCCAAGTGCTCACAGGTCTCTGGAAGGAGATTGCAAAGTTATTAGTAAGGAACATTTCACTCTCTCGAAGGTCAGTGACTTAAAAAATGCCAATATTCTATAATTATTCTCAATCATTGTTGTTAATATTGCTGCTCTGCACGTGTCCGTGCACGTTTTGTTGTTATATTACCTCGTCTGAACTACGACGTAGAAATATTGTATAGTGCGTATATAGAATCTTTTTGTACCTATCAGCAATTATGTGCATGTTATTGTTATTGTGACTTCGTTAATATCACTGACGTGCAGAGATGGTTGTAGCTATATGGAAACTATAATATCTGTGTTTGGCCTACCAACACATGAGTGCTAATCCTGGATTCCCTTTAATCTTTCTGCTCCTTGCCTGCTCACGGCTCCTCTGACATTTGCTCAGCACAAATAAACAAAAACGGGGCTCATTGTGAGGTGTAAAATAGGCTACTGTAATTTGCATCATTATTATTATCTTTTTATTTTATTTATTTTTTTTAAACACAAACACCTTTCCATTAATTTTTGTTGCTGTTTGTTGACCTGAGGTTTGATGCAATTTTTTGTATCCATTTTTAATAGATCCCTAATATGCTCCTCACAGGTCTAGTTATTACAGTTTTAGAATGCACATTTTGTTTGCAATAGCTCAGAATATATGTTAAACTATCTATATGTTAAACTATCTATCTATCTATCTATCTATCTATCTATCTATCTATCTTGAAGAATCAATATTTTATGGCTCCACTTTCATATTTAGACAGCTTTTGCACTACTCATTGCCTCCCGTTATTGACATTATTTATTTTTTCCCATGAATATCACCCACGTGTCATAAAGTCATGTGTATTTTAGTGGGGGTCCTCTTCTATCCGCTCCTCTTCCTCGCCTCATATACCTGATAATGTGCTCACTGTGGACACAGCGATGTGCTAAAAGTCCTGCAGTGCTCCACTCGCACTCTCTTTCCTCTTATAAATTACATTGCATTGATTTGTGTGGGCGATGCGAGCCGAGTCAGCCTCCTCGCAAGGGTGAGTGCCAGTCGCCTCAAGCTTTTTATTATCGCTCCACAGGACTCGGGCCTCCAATTTAAATCTGCCAGCATGATGAAAGAATGTCTGCAATTCCTCATTGAACCGGCCAAAAAGCTCAAGAGCCGACTCAAGGTATGGCATTGAATTTGTGCTGAATCGGAGCGACGCTTCTCTCCAAAATGAGCTTTAATCGGCTTTTTCTTGGCTCCAGGAGTCCCGCAAGCGAGTGAGGCTGGAAAAAAAAGAGCAGCTGGTGGAAAGTCAGTTATTTATCATGGAGCTGGCCCGAGAACTCAGCAAAATTTGCCAGGTAACCTCCTCTTGACTTTCCCAGGTGTCCAAATTTGCACTTACAATATTGATAAATTATTGCCTTCCTAAACACGAGTCTCTGTTTTGTGCTTCTAATTTAGAGGTCCAACATTCTCCAACATATATGGGCCAATGAGGACGTCTGGCCAGCCAGCTTGTGTCGGGACTTTATTGTTGAGTGGGCCGCTGTGCTGGAGAGGAAAGTGCAGGTACAAGTACATTAAATTATTACTTAGTGTTGGAAATGAATTTGAAACAAATGTGACACAAAGTGCAAAACAACAAAAGGAGGAAAAGTACTTTCTCCTTCATGTAAAATTTCATTAAATAGGAAGTCAACCCAAAAATGTTCTTTGCAGCCCCGCTTGTCTAAATATTCTGATTAATATTGTGTGTTTGGAATATGAATTAAGCAGCAAAATCCACCCGTTTTTAACCATCTCAGGGGGCGGCCATTTTGCCACTTTAAAATGATATCACAGTTGCTCAGGCCTCAGGTAACGACCAATCACGGCTCAGCTTGCGAACTTCAGATGAGCAAACTCAGAAAACAGATGAGGGGTGATTGGTCGTTACGTAAGCAGCTGTGATGTCATTTTCAGTCAGCAGCAAAGTGGCAAAATGGCCGCCCCCTTCAGATGGGAAATTAATGCTACATTCAAGGATGTTCGGTTTTTTTTCTTTCCCCCAGTTCCGGACCTGAAAGCGTTCGAGGCGAAAGTAAACAACCAAAATGGAGGCTAGTGATGAATTGTTTTTTTTTTTATTTTGGTCCTCAAAATTCATTTTGACCTCCAGCAAACTTACTTTCTCACAAATTTGATTCATTTATTGTTTTTATTTTATTTAATCAGCATTTTATACAGTTCAGTAGTTCAATTGCATGCAGGGAGATTGCGGCGCCGCGTGCGTTGTGGTATGTGACGTTATGTTGAATATTTATGAATGAAAAACGCTATCTAGTTTTATATTAGGGTAAATTGTGTTTTACCATTCACGGTCTGTTTTTCCAAATTGTCGCAATTGTAGAGTGACGTCAGTGAAGTCGGGGTACTTTTCCCCCCCCGACTTATACTGCATTCGAGGATTGTCGGAAATATCCGAGTTCAAACCAGGAAGTGCGTCCGGGAACGACCCCTTGAACTTGGAAATTCCTCTCGCGAAGTCGGAAAAAACCAAGGACCCCGACTTCACCGGCGGACTACAATGTGACGTCACTCTGAATGGCAAAACACAATTTACTCGAGTATAAAACTAGATAGCTTTCTTCATTCATAAATATTCACCAAAACTTCATGTAACGCAACGTAAGTGACAGTATTGCCGCTACATCCCTGCATGAAATTATACAGTAAACTACTTAACTGTATAGAATGCTTATGAAATAAGATTAAAACAATGAAGCAAAATTGCAAAAAGGTAAGTTTCCTGTAGGTCAAATTGAGTTTTGAGGACCAAAATAAAAAACAATTTATCACTAGCCGCCATTTTGGTTGTTTACTTTCACCTCGAACGCTTTGAGGTCGGAACTGGGAAGTTTCAACTCGGATATTTCCGACTTCCGACCATCCTCGAATGCAGCATTAGCAAGTGCGAGTTCAAGGGGGCGTTCCCGTACACACTTCCTGGTTTGAAGTCGAAAAAGTCCGACTTCCGACCATCAACAAAATGATTTTAGTTGTTTTTAAAACCCACACATGGTGAAAAAATTTAAATATGTCATGATATTTAACAGAAGAGGTGGCAAATTTAGGTGCAGAAAGTGAAAATCCTGCCACAGTTCGACATTTACCCCAGGTACTAGCTAGCTAGCTCCCCGTGCGCTCGTTTACCTGCTAGGGAGCAAGCTAGCTAGCTAGCTAGCACAAAGGGCTAAAGCCAAACTGTGGCAGGGTTTTTACTATCTGGACCTGTATTTGCCCTCTGTTTAACAGTGTGCTAGTCTACTAAACTACACTTTTATGTCATGTGTAGCCAAAAGCCAGCCTGTCAGACTGCCGCTACCACAGGTCGGAAAAGAGAGACTGGAGGGGTCACCTCCTTTGCATCCTGGAAGCTGGAGGGGAGTGTGATATGGGGCCTCACAAAAGAGTCATCATGGAGTGGACACGGGAAATTAAAAGCAGGCCTCAGGTGAGAATGCTGCTTACCTGCCGATTAAAGTCTGACCCAGCCTGAGAAAGATGATTATGATAAAGCCGCCCTTGACAGTCATCCTCATCATACTTAGGAAAGCCTCAAGTGAGCGTTCATGGTCTAATCTCGTCTTGTAGCCCACCGTGTGGCCTGGTGAGCCGGTGCTGATGATGCTGGACGATTTGGAGTTCCAGTGGAAGAGGGGACGTCTGCCCAACCTGCTCCCTGCTTTGGAGCTTGTCATGCTGGTCGTGATGAATGCAGAAAGTACTGTCAAGGTCCTGAACTAACTGATGAAGTTGAACGATAAGAAACGCCAAAAGGAATCTAACTTGTTTGTCCTTTCATTGTGCGTGTTCAGGAGGATGTGACAAAGGAATGGCTGGTCAGAAAGCAGAGAAACCACAACATGGGTGAGATGTCTTCTTATCTAAGTATACATTTAAATGTGATCATATTTACCGTTAGCGCATGAATGAGCACTGTAGTCAATGAAGGAGCTAGGATGGCAGTGGAAAATCAGCTTAAAGGGAGTGAGTGAGTGAGTCACTGCTCGTCAGGTTAATCATCATCAATATCTAATTAGAAAGAAATGCATTAAAGCATGTTGGAGTTTTTGCAAGATGGCTGAAGCATGTTTTTTTTTTTTTCCCCCTCCATTTTTCAGATGCTGTCCACTACATCCCCCATGGTGGTAAGCAGACGTGATAGATTAGTGTGAAACTGACAAACTTGCTCAGCTTTCTTAGTAGACCACTTTAATAGCAACCACTGCTGGAACAAAGTCTGGACATAAAACATGAAATACAATCATTGAAATAATACAATACAATTTTACAGGAGGTCAAACAGTTTTATTCCCTTTTGTTGCACGTTGTGTGAAGCTGTTACTAGATGCACAGGAGGAACAAAATTTGAATGAATGAACTAATGACAGAACTAATGAAAAGTTACGGCCGAGTACCATGCACTAACTAACTAACTACATGTGGGTAAAAAGTAACTAATTTATCATACCTGATTCGCTGAGTTTCCAGAGTAACTAACTAAATCCATAAATGTAGGTCACAAAGTTGTTGTGAGGTGAAAAAACAAGGCCAGGTTGCAGAGAAAACAGGTGTGGACAGTTTATTTGTTCACAAAGTAGCAACCAAAAGTCTCTTTACTCAAGGGAAAAAACTAGAAACAAAGCATCATTAGAAAGTCACCGTATTCAGGGAAAAATATTGGACAACAAAGTAGCAACAGAAAATCACCTTATTCAGGGAAAGACTCGTAAAAAGGGGCAAAATAAGTACCCGATGACCAAAAAAAAAAAAAAAAGGAGGCAGCAACATGGCAAGACACAGTGATCATTACCATAAGTAACTACTTGTAATTTATTAAGGTACAAAGGTACACAACAACATTGTGGAATTTACAATAGTTAAGCAAGATGAATGTAAAAAAAAAATGTCAGAAAAAAATTACAGAGCAGTCTACAAGACGTGATCTGTGAGCGTGTACCCAGTAAATTATCATGGGAAGATTGTTTATGCAGCCTGGTTAGGTTTTGGGAGGAGAAAGGGAGGGTCAGCTAGGCAGGAAAGCAAGCAGTCCGTTCCGAGCAAGCTTATCAGTCAAGGTTACTACGCTTTTGCTTCATGTACAAGAAGTGAAAAGCCCATTGTTCAAGAAAATACAGGTGTCCACAATACAGTATAAACTTATGTTAATACTAGCGCTATCAAAGTTAAAGCGTTTCTAATTAATTAATCACTACAAATTATTGTATTAACGCAGATTAATCAAACTATTAATTTTGACCGCAGATGATCCTTTAGCTTGACAGAGGATGGTTACGTTAAAGGAAGCACAGGTTGTGTTTGACCACGTTTAAGTATGTGCATTAAAGTAAAGCATTTAATAAATGTTTGAGTATGACATTCAGAATATTTGTTCATGTCATGTTATTTTCTTCCCCATTTTAAATTATGCAAGTAATTAACTGGTTACAGGATGTATATAGGATGAGCTTGTGCAGTGGATCAAAAAATGATGAAGACGTCCTCATAACATTAAATGTCGAAAGAATTAACACGTAAAGTGCTCTTTAAATATGGCGGGCAAAAATGTTGATTAAAAAGCCTTTTTAATTATGCGATTAATCCTGATTAATTAAAATTACTTACTAAATTATATTTTCCATAACACTAACTAACTAACTAACTAACTAACTAACTAACTATTGTTGGTAGCAAGTTACTAATTTCTTAAGGTAGAAGGGTACTAACTAACTCAGATTCAGTGAGTTTTGAAGAACAAACTAATTAATATGGGTACCAAGTAACTAATGTATTAAGGTAAAATTGTAGTAACTCTAATTCTCTTGACTAACTAACTAACTAACTAACTAACTAACTAACTAACTAACTAACATGGGTACAAAGTTGTTAATTTAATTTATTAATGTACAAGGGTACTAACTCAGATTCGGCGAGTTTTGAAGAAGAAACTAACTAATGTGGATATCAAGTAACTAATTTATTAAGGTAAAACTTTAGTAACTCAGATTCTGTTAGTTTTCTAACTAACTAACTAACTAACTAACTAACTAACTATCTAATTTGGGTACAAAGTTACTAATTTCTTAAGGTAGAAGGGCACTAACAGATTTGTTGAGTTTTGAAGAACAAACTAATATGGGTACCAAGTAACTAATTTATTAAGGTAAAACTTTACTAACTCAGATTCTGTTAGTTTTCTAACTAACTAACTAACTAACTAACTAACTATTGTATGTACCAAGTTACTAATTCATTAAAGTACAAGGGTACTAACTAACTCAGATTCAGTGAGTTTTGAAGAACAAACTAACTAATGTGGGTACCAAGTAACTAATCTATTAAGGTAAATTTGTACTTACTCAAATTCTCTTAACTAACTAACTAACTAACTAACTACTGTGTACAAAGTTACTAATTTCTTAAGGTAGAAGGGTACTAACTCAGATTTGGTGAGTTTTGAAAAACAAACTAAGTAATGTGGGTACCAAGTAACTAATGTATTAAGGTAACAAATTACTAACTCACATTCTGTTAGTTTTCTAACTAACTAACTAACTAACTAACTAACTAACTAACTAACTAACTAACTAACTAACTAACTAACTAACTAAGGGTGCCGTTCTCATTAACTAAGTAACAAAAGTAAAGTAAAAAAGTGAAGTACCTGTACTAACAAACTATTGAGTAACAGCACAAAGGAAACCCAAGTAATCTCATCAACACCACAGTTGGTTACTGTGGTTACTGCAAATGTGATTCCACCCGAAAGTCCCGTCTGAAATTAAATCAAATCAAATATTTAATAATAAAAATAACACCAATATAATGTGTAGTTTAATTCATATGTACTCCAATAATTAATTGCCTTGGAAAAAATATTTCAGCAAGTGGCCAAAAGTCTTAAGCTGACACATACAGTATACAGTAAATAAAATCCAATGACTATTCTTAATAGATGTTAATGTTTGTCCTTGACAGTGTGGAACTGGATCTGTGAGGCCTCAGGTGTGTACATCTTCTTGAACAAGTATCATGGTCAGAGTTGGCACGTTCTAATCTTGAGTGATTTTCCAACGACACCACAGAGGACGTGACGCTGGACCCGGACTCCGCCAACCCGGACCTTCTGATCTCCAGCGACGAAAAGAGCATGCGATGCGGCCTGGAGCGCCGCGACGTCCCGCGTTGCAACGGCCGCTTCGACGGCTGGTGGTGCGCCGCCGGTCGGGAGTGCTTCGCCTCCGGACGCCACTACTGGGAGGTGGAGGTGGGCCAGCGGGACTGGCGGCTGGGCATGGCCAAAGCGTCCGCCGTGAGGCGGGGCTTCCGCTCTCTCAACACAGACGCGGGCTACCTGACCCTCCGCCTGGAGAGGGGCAAGGATCTGAAGGCCTTGACGGTGCCCGCCACCTCGCTGCCTCTGGCGCTGGCGCCCAGCAAAGTCGGCGTGTACCTGGACTACGAGCAGGGCCAGTTGTCCTTCTATGACGTCGACAAGCGCTCGCACGTGTACACCTTCAACGGCAAGTTCTCGGAGGAACTTGTCCCCATATTTGGGACTGTGGAGGTGCTTCAGGACTTGGTGATCAGGCCTGCTGGGGTCAAACAACGTTGCTTCTGTCCTGGACCGTGCCTCTGGAATTAAACTGCACCACGTCACACAACGCTTTGGTTACGGTTTGAGAAAGTGGCTGACTATGGATTTGGGGGACTTAGCTAACCTGATCCTAATCTTTACCGGTAACTATCGCCGTTATAAAAACCATCAAAAACGCATTAGAGTGGAAGGACAAATCCCCGCCTGCTGTGAACCGTAATAATCCAAGAGTAATTAATGCTCCCCCAGTGACAAATTGAAATTGCATACAGGCGCTACAAGATGGAGACAAAACACTCATTTTGTCTAGGAGAAAATCCTCTACTCACTTCAACTTAGTTCCTGGTCACCAAGATGTCATGATAAGATGGTGGCAAATCACTACTTTTGTCTATCATAGTTCCTTGGCAACAAACTACTACTTTTATTATGTTTGCCTGAGCACAAAACAGTAAATCTTTACACAAATAGATTTCTGATCGCCTATGCTACAAAATGTGCCAAAGTAATTCTTTTATTTGGTGAATAGTCGACGATAAATTCCAAGTGACCATCATCTGGCGCACTTTTGAATCAATATTTATTTTATAACAAGTCAAAAACATTTAAAGAAAAAAAAATCATATTGAGCTGATTATTAAATATTATTTTGTGCTGAATGCTACGGACATGTTTGAAGTTGACTGTAAAAAATGGTTTTTCTGACCAACCAATCAGAGGATAGAAAAATGCTGATGCCACCAAGGGCTTGACGGACAAATGAAGCTTCATGAAGCACTTGCGATATAGACGTATATATTCTATATATATATATTTTTTACTCCTCTAGATGGCACTCTTGTTTTAAGTTAAAGATGCAATCGAAATTTAATCAATTTCTACTGCACCAGCATTTATATTTGAACCAAGAGCACCATCTAGAGGAGTAAAAAAATATTGCTAGTGCTTCATGAAGCTTCATTTTCCCATCACTAAATCTGTCAAGGGAATTAATAGATAGAAAAGGGCTAAATTCTCTACTGGATTCATGGATTTTCTGTAAAATATTTACTTTTTACTATCTAGTGTTGAATTATAGTATATGTTGAGTAGAATCGTTTTTTATACAGTTAAAAGTATCTGAGAGTTTAACCTTTTTTTTAATGAGTTGTATTTGCAGGGCGGATTTCTTTTGTACATGAAGCTTGATAAAAATGCTGACTCAAGGCAAAACACAGAAGTGTAATTGTGCTTTTCCCAAAGCTGCTTTGAAAGAAAATAAGTGCATGTGCACAGAATTCCATGTAAAAAGTTGCTTGCTTGTTTGCTGAGTGTTTTTGCGTCTCTCTCACTACGTCAATAAATAACCCAAATACATCAACATATTTTAGAAGATCTTTATTAAGTGCAATAGATTTGACATACAGAAAGTATTTATGCAAGCGCATGTGTAAAAGTGATTGTTTTTTTTAATTCATCCATTTTTCCACTATCAAATTTTGTAAAAGCAAAAATATAGAATGTAGATGCAAGTACAGCTTGACTATATTTGTGCACTAAAGCAAATACAATCTTTTTGTCTTATATGCAATTGCTCCAAATGAACAGCATAAAAAAAAAAAAAAAAAAGTAGTAGAAAGTTAAAGTACATGGAGTATAAAACATCTTATAAAATAGTGAAACCATTCATTTTGCTTTAAAATATAGATTTATATTTGGCACGTTTGTCTATTCATGCCGCTGGATTTTGTTAAATTCTTTTGCACAACACTCCCCTTAATGTGCCACAACTTGCTCAGTCACTCACAAATAAAACCACTTGAGGCAAATAATAAACGTTCGGAATAAAAGCAAGTTATTGTGCTTCTCTAAATATGTTAACCAGACATTGTCACGGAATGTTGTGGAGACACAACAGATTGACCAGACTAGGATCGCAAGGGTGTAGTGTCATTCTGGATTAACCACCGTCAGATTACCTGCCTGGTTTAGATACACTGTGTGTCCGCGAAGTGAAACGAAAACAATAATATAAAAAGAGTAAAGATAAACCTCAAGAAACGAGTGGTCAAAGTTTGTAACAGACATGATTTTTTTTTTTTTTTTTTTTTTTTTTAAACCACACAAGTACTTTTGGTACCACAATCTCACACATGCATAATCATGAATCCATCCTGTACATCAAGCACATTTCTCTTTTCAAAAGAGAATATGAAACATTTGGACTATTTGGAATGCAAATTGAGGCAAAATGAATGAACATGTTCTTTTAGGACTCGTAAAACATTTTCTTTGTGACGGTGCTCCCTCCCATGACGCTCCTCTGGACCACTTCCTTGGTGATTTGGCGGGTCATCATGCCGCTGGTTTCTGTGTGTTGCGCCGACATCATCATTCCGTCTGGTAGACAAGAGAAGAGAGATTATGAAAGGGAAACTTGTGTTATTGTAAAGTAAGAAAAGAAAGAAGAGCAAATTCAATTATTAGACTCGACACAGCAAAAAGTCCATTTGTACCTGAGAAATACGGGTCGTTGATCATGGTGCGCGAGATGTTGCTCATGGTGCTGATGTCAGTCGGCATGTTGAAAACTTCCCTCCTTGTCATTGATTGATTATTGAACTGAGACAAAGCCCCTGTAAGGAAATTATGCGGATGTAATGTTACGTTACTGTAAAATGCTGCATTGAAAGGATGGCACATGTCGTCTCTGCTATGTGAAAAACACTTTTGTCCATTTTTGTAATGTTTTTACATTTTTATTTTTATTAAAAATAAAATGTAAAAACTGACAAAAATTGAATTTATTTTTTTTAATAAGTTAATAATAAAAAAAAAAAAAAGACAAAAATTGAATTTTTTTTATATTTTTTTTACATGATTATGTTTTTGGCATCTCAAAAACATAAAAATGTAAAAAATGATTTAAAAAAAAAGGACAAAAGTGTTTACATTTTTATGTTTTTGGAATCCCAAAAACAATTAAAAAATGTAAAAAAAAATGGACACAAGTGTTTTTTTTTTTTTTTTTTTTAATTAGTTAATTGTTTAATGTTTCATCATTAAAAAAAAAAGACAAAAAAAAACAGGACAATATATATATATATATATATATATATATATATATATATATATATATATATATATATATATATATATATATATCCATCCATCCATTTTCTTGACCGCTTATTCCTCACAAGGCTCACGGGGGGTGCTGGACCCTATCTCAACTGGCTTTGGGCAGCAGGCAGGGTACACCCTGGACTGGTTGCCAGCCAATCGCAGCCAAAAACATAAAAATGTAAAAAAAACGACAAAAAGGGACAAAAGTGTTTTTCGCCTAGTGACGACGATATAGAAAACAGACTTTTTGTTTGTATACATAGCAACAAAAAAACATTTGCAGTTCCTCGTGAAAAACGTTTACCTCCATCCTGAGACTCGATCGTGATGATCCCCTCCCTCTCGGGGCCGAAACCCTGAGTGGTCTGAGCCTGAACTTTGAACTTGTAAGGGATGTTCTCGGTCAGGTTGGGGACTGTCAGCCGGGTTTCGGCGCTGTCCCCGCTCACCTGGAAGGAACGCGTATCACCTGGACGACACAAGGGTTGGAAGTTAACTTCAGACGACACTATTTAATCCGTTGTTTGATACTAATGATCATAAATAAACGAGAGCCTCACCTCCTCCGTGAAGCTGCTCGCAGGTGACCACGTAGCCGAGAATGTCTCCGTTGGGCTTCCTGGGTTTCTCCCAACTGAGCTGCAAGGAATCGGGGCTGAGAGCCGTAAAGACGAGGGGACCCGGCGCACTCGGGGTGCTCAGGGTGAACGGCGACCCTGCCAGAAAATAACAAGAGAATAAGAACCAGACTGGACATGGCAGTGACCGTTCCAGAAGGTGATGACGAGAACCTGGCATGGGGCTGAGGGGACTCTTGGGGTCGACGGCGGACTCGATGGTGATGACGCCCTCCCTTTCCGGGCCCCAGCCTTCTTGGCTCTGAGCCTTCACCTTAAACAGGTACGAGTGGTTGGGCAGAAGATCCTGGATGATCACAGAGTTGTCCGCCGGGTTGGTCACATTGATGCGCTTCACTTCACCTAGGAGAGACATTTTAGGGTTTGCCAATAAATTCATTTTGAAGGGGTACACTAAATTTGTATGAACCAGTTTTAGCAGAAAAAAAATGTTGTGGGCATGTTAAGGCCGCTTAAAAAGACAATTTGTTGGACTTAATAATAAACAAACAACCTATAGAAGGCCACCCTCACCTCCATTGAGCGGCTGGTAGAGCACACAGTAGCCCAGGATGTCCTTCTCGCAGTGGGGCTCCTGCCAGCTGACTTTCAGGGCAGTGGGACCCAGAGCTGAAAACACCAATCTGCTGGGGGTGTCGGGGACCCCTGGACTGAGTCTTGCATCTGATGAGAGACGGAGTTGGGGTGTGTAATGCATTTGTATATAAAGCACACATAAGATCCAAGAAAAGATTTTGCCTTTTGAAAAATAGTCTTTCTGTTTAGATCGACTATTTTGGCTAGATAGTTACATTATTTTGCTTATTCTAATTCCACACTACCAGCACTTTAATCTTCCTATATGTATTTTATATTTAACAAAATGACCAGTGACTAATAAATAGTGGACTAAACTATTTTTAATATTGGTTTACATCTAGGGCAGTTAGCAAAATGCTGAGTTGCCTAGAAGACTACAATTTTATTTCGGTTGTGTTTTGAGTCATAGCTGATTTGTTGTCTGTCTAATTTAGAAGTCTTTATAATTTATATTTCCTTTGAAAGTTGAATCGGAATAAAAGCAGAGTTTGCCACTGTAACGTGATAAGCTAAGCTAACAGTTAGCCTAGCTTCTTGTGTTGTGTTGTGTTGTGTTTCTTCTTCTACGCTTTCTTCTTGTTTGTATTTTTTTATTGTCTGACTTCCTGGTGGCATCACGCTGCCCCCTAAAGGTCCGTTTTGGAATTACATCAGATATCGTGTTTTGTTTTGTTTTGTTTTTTAAATAACATTTGTACAATTTACAACAATAGCTTTTATTCCAACCAACATCACAATACAACACACAAACAAATTATTATTGTGGGAGGAAACACATATTGTGATGCGTGTGGTGTACTTTGCTGGTCATCTAGATGCGTGCCGATTTTTTCTCTCGTCATGTTTGGGGTCACATTTAAACATTCTTTGAATATATTAACAATCTGTATATGTGCGTGGACACATCACTGCCATCAGGCCAAACCTTGTACCTTGTTTTTTGTCAACCATTGCATCATCATAAATTTTAAACACTTTAAATTAGTCAATAATTTGCAAAAATGACAACCATGTTTGGATTGAACAAAAGTAACCTATAGATTTTTGAAAAAATATGAAATTTCCCTAATTGTGACTTGTGAGGTTTTGGCCTCATTTTTTTAAATATCTATATTTCATTGCTGCTGTGTTGTTTTTCCAATCACAAGATATTAGTGATGTCACGATAAGGATAATATCGTGATATCGCGATATTAAAACTGCTACAATATCGTCGTCGTCATGTTCACAATATTTAAATGAACATTAAAAAAGTCAGGTTGATTTCCATTTGTGCAGTTCTAGCACCCTCTAGTGGCTAATTTATTAGTGCAATTTAATTTTCATTAGGGATGTTTTGGCCTTCTATGTTTAAAATGATGCTAATTGTCAGATAAAGGGGAACCTAATTTGCTTGTGAAGCAATCAATATGTGCTTGCATTAGCAAGTAAGTGTCTCAATATTGTTATTAGAGATTGTAGATCGTTTATATGCATTGCCGTTATGTACAAAAGCACAATACAGTCAAACCTTGGTTTTCGAATGCTTCTGTTCTCGACTAATTTGGTTTTCGACGAGAAAATTGAGAATTTTATGTCTCAGAACTCGTCCAAAAATTCGTCTCTCGACCAAACTGAAAAAAGCCGAGCGTACCTGAACGCGACTCACTTGGGAGAAAAAGCCGAGCGTACCTGAACGCGACTCACTCGGAAGAAAAAGTCGAGCGTACCTGAACGCGACTCACTTGGGAAAAAAAGCCGAGCTAACTCGAATGGTTCCCCCATAGCACATTCGTGTTCAAAGTTAGTTTGGAGCAGACCTGTTCATTGTTATTTACGCAAATCTTTTTTTTAGTTTTGCATCGTGTATTAGCCCCTAATCATGGGCCCAAAGAATGCAAGTGCATTTTGTTTTTTGTTTTTTTTCCTCATCATTTTAGATAGGATATCTTCTATTAAAATAAAACAGTGTCTATTTCTACCCGTTTCTATTTATGGTAAACAGTATACAGTGCAGTTTATGGTGTAAAATAGAAAAAAAAAAACTTGGAAAAAGTTTTTTTTTTAGACTTGGAACGGATTAAAATTATTTACAATAATTATAATGGGAAAAATTGTTTCGGATTTCGAACAATTCGCTTTTGGAACAGCCTTCTGGAACGGATTATGTTCAAAAACCGAGGTTTGACTGTATTGTATTTTTATTTATTTTTTTAGTATGAGCTCTCTTTTTTACAATATTGTGATCTTTTTTTAAATATCGCCAAAGCCCCCACAATATCGTGATAATTATCGTATCGTGACCTTCATATCGTGACAATATCGTATCGTGATGTTTGGATATCGTTACATCCCTACAAGATATCCATTCAAAAGACAAAGGAAAATGAATTAAAATAGTGACCAATGTATGAATATTTTGGTCTTTACTGGGAGTATTTAAAAAAATCTTTTACGTAGTTACATGCAATCACGCATACAAATACCTTTCTGCTGCAAAAGTGACCATAATAATGATCTCAATAACAACAGACTTTTCACAAAGATCTTTTGGATATCAATAGTGTCTACTGATATTGCCGGTATTTCTCTAGTCACCAACTATGTTGCGTCTTGAAGAAGGAGAGCAGGGAATAAAACGGCAGCCTTCATGCTCGACATGCGCCACACTTACCCTGAAGCACCCTGTCCAAATTATACAGAGCTTCGTTGACCTCGGAAGACTGAGTCCTGAACCTGGGACCCTGAGACAGGCTGTAGCTGAACTGGCTCTGCGACCCAGGGAAGCCGTACACACCTGATGGCACGTTGAGCGGAGGAGGTGGAAACGAGGCGGGCGCAGAGGACGTGAGAGGTAAAACGTGGGAGTGTTAAGGTGAGAGGGGGGCAGAAAAAGACAGAGCGATAGTCAGCAGAGCTCCTTGCAAAGCCTGCTATGCAACCAACAGCACCAAGCTTGTTAACATGCATCCTGTTCCAAGACATTTGGCTCATGCGCTCACGCTAACTACGTGGTCTCCTTTCTTACAGTATCAACCAGCCTGTGCTTAGATGTCAACCACTGTCAATGTTACCTATATCTGGAAAGTTGGACATGACGATGGAGTCTCGGATGTTTTCGTCTGCGTAACCCCTCTCCGAGCGCTTCCTCATGATGACGTCCGTTGAGTGCATTCCACCTATTCCGCCCATCATGTCGGGTCGAAGAGGACTTCCTGTTGGAATGGCGGAGAGTTAAACTAGAGCTTGTGAGATTTAATCACAGATAGGGCTGTCAAAATCAATCGACAAGTAATTGATTAGCAAATTGACTCATTTGCTCCCAAAAACATTGTCATTATGGGTGTGAATTGCCTAGCACCTGACGATTCGATTCGTATCACGATTCATAGGGCAGGATTCGATTCAGTATCAATTCATCTCGATACAAATTTACAAGTGCGATTTTATTTTACTCAAATTTAGAAAATGCTAATCAGTAAACTTGTACATGTACACTGTAAGATTTGTATGAAAATGTATTATTCAGTCTTATAACTGTGTTGTTGTAATCTGTTTCATGTTTGAACAGCATTAAAATAAAATATTCTGGTTTAATGTTCCATTAATATAACACACTTCCATGCTTAAGGTATGAACACTAATCCTAAGTAATACGTTTTGTTGAATATATTTCCATAAAAAATGGATGTTTAAAAATCGATTCGGCCGCCTATTGAATCGATTTGAGAATTGCGCGCTGTAATATCGCAATATATTGCTGAATCGATTTTTTTAACACCCCTAATTGTCATGGTCCCAAACACAGTTTTTTTTTTTTTTTTAATACTAGAGCATACAGAAGGCCTTGACCTGAAGAGGACACTTAAACCTATGACAGTTATTCCAAAAATGAACAGCACGTGGCATCAGAGTATAAGAGATCAACCAGGACCACGTTGCAAAAAAAGCTATTTTTTTAAGAGTTTTTTTTTTTTTAAACAGAATTGTGAATACCATGAAACTTAGCTATATTCTAATGCTAATTGCTGCAAAACGGAAACAGATAGAAATTACATTTTTTTTTCTTGATGAAAAAAAAAAAAAAAAGAGACTAATATTTCTTTTGGTAGGTTCCATGTACAATATTCTGTGGGCCTTTCAAAATCAGTCAAAATCCAGAAAAACAGCCGGGAGCGATAATGGCTGAAAGTGAATGAGTTAATTGACTATTAACTATTTTAATAATCGAGTAATCGTTTACAGTCATTTTTTAATTTAAAATTGTCCAAATCCTCTGATTCCAGCATATTAACAGTAATTGTTCACTGATTTCCGTAGTCCTTTATGAAAGAAGACTGATTATCTTCTGTGTTTAATCAAAATAAGACATTTGCAAACATCTGTTTACTTTGGAGAACAATAACTAAACCGATAACATAGTACATCAATCCCCCCTTTTTTAAATCACTATATGAATATGAAGTGTGAAATAAACAATTACTGGTAAATAAAAACTAATCAGGGCAATCAAAAGGCAATCAAATGAATCCAATTAGTCGATTAATCGATTGAATAATTGATAGATTAATCAATTTAAAAAATAGTTTAATCACAGGTGTCTTACCTGACATGTAGTTGGTGGTTGTTTCTGTGGTGAAGGTGCCGCCCCTGTAGTTGGAGTTGACAGACGACATGGGAGTGGAGGACGTGGACAAGTTGCGTGTGACAGAACCGCCTGGGAAGAGGAAGTTCTGGTCCCACTTGCCGTTCATCATGTAATCTGTGAAATTGTCAGCGGATTGATTGATGTGATGTCAGCTGTTAGCATTCGGATACAATAATGCAAAGAAATTACTTGAAGGGAAACATCCGTTATTGTAAACCATTGTTATTGGGCCATCCACAGGAAATGGACGAATGTCAGTTTTCGTCACCAGGAAATTGTCACAAAAAAGGCACACCTGCACAATCTAGATCGAGTACAAAATGTGGTAATCGTACCTTTAAAGCGATCATTTTGATTGACACTGTCAGAGAGGTTGTAGGATGCCAACGTTTGATTTGTTTGTACCTCCAACCACTAGGGGGCAGTATGTTTTTGTTTGTTTGCCTTAGCATTGGGGTTCCACTATCGGACAGGTGTTACTGATTGGGGAAGCAAACAATTTTCGACGGGTGTTGTCTTGTATTTTTGGCATTTATGACTTTGTGAATTAATAATGAAATCATTCCAATCAAAACAGAATAATGTTTTTTTACGCCTTTTTTGACAAGAAGTCAAAATTAAATACTCAGTAGCCACAAGGTTAGCGGACAAGTGATGATGGACAATCCCCTACAGAGGTATTCATTTGACAGTATGTTGATTATTCCAAAGTCACATAACATGGTGGCTCCTCCGGGACAAGCAAAATCTGAATCTGACTTTCTACTTATGTAAATGGGGGTGATTTGCGTATTTCCAAACAGATTCCATGAAGATTGTTGAAGATTCCCTGTAGTGATGTCGAAAATCCAGACCTGCAAGCTGCCCCAAGACTACTACTTTCCTACAGAGAGACAGAGGCAGGTATACTTGAGGGGTAAGCGTGCTTCTGATTATCAACTGGAAGGTGGTGCAGTTGATGCCAGTGCTCGGGTTGGTTGGGGACAAAGGACTTCACGAAACTTCTGACACGATCACTATTGAGGATAGAGGGAAATTCTGGTATGGCGACCGCCCGTCTGCTGCTCTTCACCTGGCACGGGTGTTTGTGTGAAGTTTGGGTATGGGGCCTCGTCTGCGCTCGTCTCTGTGTCTGTGCTGAGCCGACCGTTAGGGATGACGTCCACGAGCTTTGTCCATGACACCTTTCGGAGATTCAGGTTGGACCCCAGCAACTTGACAAATTTCCAGCCTTGCAAATTGAGGTGATGAGGGGAGGGGGAGAAGCAAGCAAGCGGAGGACGGTAGGCAAAAATGCTCAGTGCTTTGCGTACTTATGAGGATTATGACGTATGATATAGATGCCTTCCAGACCGTTTTTACTTGTCCGAAAGAAATTTTGAATAGGTTTCATTTTTCACTGTCTTCGAAGGTCTTTTGAAACCTTTTAAGAAACCCTGACAAAAATCCACAACTAGCTACATTCGCATGCGTTTGTCGCTCAGTGTGATAGAAGGAACTTTTCGTTTATTTGTTTAAATTTCCACTTTACTTTATAAAAGATCATGCTGACACTGGGAACGCCCTACACTTTTTGTGTTAAAATTAAAAAAAATATGCTGAATATTTGGAAAACTATTTATAGTTGAAAATTTTAGGTAGCCTTTTACTAGAGTTTTTAATTTAGTTTAACACATAGTGTATAGTTGTTGTTATTTTTTACCATTTTTAACCACAGTTGTCTATTCTTTATATATTTAAAAAAAAAAAAAAACCTTCAGTGTTGAAAATTTGATATAATGGCATTTCAACAGTTTATTTTTTGGGGAAATTTTGACGCAAATGTATTCTCTTTTACTACAAATGAATAACGGCTTCAAAAATCGGTTATCGCCCTCCAGGAGCACTAATAATCGGTACCCGGGGAAAAAAAAAAAAAGACATATCAGTTTCTAACTAATTGAGAGCCACAGAAAGTTGACTTGTGCAAAAAGTAGAGCTGTGTGATACTTCAGATTTTTATATCGATCGATACCAAGTAAATACTGGTGCCAATATCGCCTATACCGATACCGATACCAAGTACTTTTAAGTTCATAAAATGTTATTTTAAAGCATTTGTCCTATTTAACTCATTCACTCCCGGCCATTTTCACAGAAGCAATCCCGTTCGCGCCCGGCTGTTTTATTGGATTTTGACTTATTTTGCAAGACCCACAGAATATTGTGTTCTATTCCTATAAAAACATGGAACCTATCAAAAGAAAGATTAAAGTCTCTTCTTTTATAAGGGAAAAAAATCACGTTACTATCTGTTTCCGTTTTGCAGCAATTAGCATTAGAATATAGCTAAGTTTAATCAATTTTCACAAATCTATTTAGAATTGTGAGTAATTGAATTTTTTTTTTTTTCAACATGGCCCTGATTGATCTCCTTTGCTCTGCTGCCACCTGCTGGCCGTTTGTGTAATAACTACCATTTCTGCAACCGTTCTTTGCAGTTGAGAGGCTGCATTAAAGTCTTCTGTATGCTCTAGCATAAAAAAACAAAACAAAACAAAAACGTATAAATACGTCTTTGGGAGACTTAAAACAAAAACAAAATGTATTTATACGTTTTTGGGAGCAAATGAGTTAAAAAGCTTTTTTTCCCTTTTTTATTTTTTTTTGCACAGTAGATTGTCCTGTTAGGCTCTTTGACCGCCAAAAACGTTTAATAACAATTCGTAAAATCACGATATATGCCGTCATAATCGTTAAATGACGTTAACTATGTTTTTTTTAAAAATTTTTTATTTATTTATTTATTTATTTTTTAATCAATGGGCAGTGCAACATCTTAGTGCAGCGTTGCCTGGTCAATAGGTTGTGGAATCAAAAACACTCACTATGGCCAGCAGATGGCATCATTGTATCTCTTTTCAATGGACTGCCTGTGTATGAAATTACAATGAAACATGACGAAATCTGATGAAATAGAATTTTTTCAAGGATGATTTGAATGATCATATTAAAGTCTTTTTGATAACGTGTGGC